>NC_143571.1:2529583-2697500 GCF_054136105.1 Typopeltis vanoorti
TTTCTGACATCTTGTATATGAATGAAGAAGGGTCCAAACTTTTAAATGAAGAGAAGTGTGTGTTAATACATGTAACTTACGGAAAAATATAATTAATTATAAATATGTCAAATTTATCCCGAACATCCTGTATATATATATATATATATATATAAAAAACTGTGCATATAGATTTAATTGTACACACATTACACAGACAAGAAATAATAAATGAGTATACACTAAATTTGAAACATTTATCTATAATAAACTACAGTGAGACTGAACTAAATAATCTATATGACTTCTCAGGAGAAAATAATTAAGAAGTTAAGATATTACATTAGGAAACTACACTTGTTAGAAAAAACCGAGCATTAATAACTGACACTGATCATTTTATGTAACTAATCATGTTATCAATTAGAAAAACAGCAATCAAGCCTAGAATTCTATTAAATCAAGCTCTTAAGCTTGGCATCAAGTATTATTAAAAATGAAATATTATATATCATCATCATCAAATTCCTGCCATGTACCCTCAAGGGGTGCACAGGATATGATAGTACTACATGAAAAATTTACATAATTACTAACTTCTTATCTACAATTTTCTTCCAAATCAGTCTGTTACCTCAAGACTCCAACATTATCAGATCTTATATTTCTATCTTCTAAGGCACTTTTTACCATATCAATCCACCTATATCTTGGTATTTTTCCTGCCAACCTGACAGAGAACACTTGTGTTGCTAATCTTTCCTCGCCCATTCTGTTTAAAGTGACCATAAGTACCACCTGAGATTAGCTCTGCTAACGCATTCCTGGATGCAGACAATGTAAAGTTCTTTCTAAATATCCTCATTTTTAATATGATATTGCCATTGATGCCATTTATTCATGCCCTAATCTTTCTCAGGAGGCCTCTCATATCTGCGGTCTTTGGTCAAGTGTTTTACTTCTGACCCAGCTCTCAGATCCATAAGTTAAAACTGGTTTGAACACTGTCTTGTATACAGCTAATTTAGCGTTACGACTAATTTCTCTCTTATTCCATATGAATTTATTCAATTGACTTCCTACCATACCAGCTTTGTTGATTCTGTTGTCTATTTCTATATTTAATTTACCATCTTCACTAAAAACCGTGCCTAAGTAGCTGTAATATGTTTCCCTTGTTCTATAAGTTCTCCATTCACCATGCAGTTGATATTTTCAATGCTGCCTATTTTCATTGTCTTTGTCTTGTATGAAAATAGGCAGAAGCATTGAAAATATCAAACTGCATTGTTCTTAACAGTTAAAGCTGTATAACTGGGAGGAGACCTCCACATAGCCTTTAAAGGAATGTGGAGAACCGACCCAGGCTTCTGACCTAATGTTCAATCCTTACCTTCTCATGGTGCACAGTGTTAGGTATCCACCTGAATACTGAACAAATGAGGATGGGCTGGCAATTTGGGATTTAGCCAACAACCAAATTGTATTCTTATTGAATAAAACCAAAAAAAAAAAAAAAAAAAAAAAAAAAAAAAAAAATATATATATATATATATACATACATACATATATAAATTTGTATTAACTCAGAAATGGGATATGTTCATATTTATATATACTGACTATAACTGAGAATAGAATAACAATTAAATTAATTCCAAACGCAACATGTTATTATTATTATTATTCAGGCCTCCACGGAGTCAAAAGACTCATCGTGGGAGGTCCTTCCTAAGAACATAAAGTCTATCATACCACTCCTTAAACTCATTGACCATTCTCGCCCTCACCACTCCATCAGGCAATGCATTCCACGGCTCAACCACCCTCCACACAAAGAAACCACTCCTCACCCTCTTGCTCACAGTTTCCTTTCATAACTTCCAGGGATGGTCTCTTGTCATCACTCCTTCCCGCTGTTCAATCAAGCGAAAGAAATCCCCAGTGTCAACCCTGTAACCACCTCTCAACAGTTTAAAAGTCTCAATCATATCACCTCTCCTTCTTCAATCCACCAAACTCTGCAGTCCACATTCCCTCAGCCGATCCTCATAACTATCCTTGTACAGTCCTGAAACCATCTTTGTCATCTGTCTTTGTATCCTTTCCACAGTTAATTTATCCCCTTCAAATCATGGGGACCAAATCTGAGAACAATAGTCCAAGTGTGGTCTGACCAGAGACTTATACAACGGAATGATAACCCTCTTATCTCTGCAGTTCAGTGTCCTTCTCATAATTGCAGCAATCCTCTGTGTTACCTTCACCACCTTTGCAATATGTCCTCCCCTAAACTTCAGGTTTCTATCAATCATCAACCCCAGATCTCTTGTATCCCCTACTTCCTCCAGTATAACTCCTCCCATAGAGTATGCAGCATCCCATCGATGTTTCCCAAACCTCAAAACCTTACATTTTGCTGCATTAAACTGACACCCCCATTCATTTGCCCATCTATCTAGCTTATTCAAATCCTCTTGCAGAGTTACCACATCTGCACTATTACTAATAATCCTTCCCAGCTTCACATCATCCACAAACAACTGAATATCCCCTTGCAATTCACTGGCAATGTCATTGATATAAAGGTTAAACAATATAGGTCCTAGTACTGAGCCCTGTGGGACCCCACTTGTAACCCTCTGTCTCCTTGAAACTGCTCCACCATACACAACTCTCTGATACCTATCAGACAGCCAATCCTGAATCCAGATGATAAATCTGACATCCAGACCCATGTGCTGCAACTTAAATATCAGTTAATCACGTAGCACCCTGTCAAATGCCTTTGCTAAGTCTAAGAAAATTGCAGTATATGCCTTTCCCTCATCTAATGTTCTTGTAACTTTATTATAAATGGCTAACATATTGCTAAAACAAGAGCGCCCTTTCACACATCCATGTTGACTCTCACAGATAACATTACCCTCATCTGCCCAATGCTGTATACGGCCCTCACTACTTTCTCCAAGATCTTCACAACTACTGATGACACACAGACTGGCCTATAATTAGACACTTCCAGTCAGTTACCACCCTTATGCAATGACACTATCTTACCTTCCTTCCATTCCCTGGGCACCTTTGCTGATGCCAGACTTTCATTGAAAAGCCAGATTAAAGGTACTGTCAGTTCCCTAGCACATTCTCTCAAAACTCGTGGTGAAATACCATCCAGTCCCACAGCTTTACTGACATCCAGAGTACTCAGTATCTGAAACACACTCTCCTCCTGTACTTCTAAACCTCGAACCAGCCTCATCCCTCTAGCATTAAAACTGACTCCTCTAGGAAGAAATACTCCAATAAAGTATTCATTGAACAATTCCACTATGTCCTCTGCATCAGTCACTCTATTCTCATTTTTATCCCACAATATCATTCTTCCACAGTCATTTCTCTTCCTACTGGCCACATAGCTAAAATATTCCCTAGGATTTTCTTTGGATCTTAGGGCCAATCTCCTCTCATATTCCAGTTTCGCTTTCCTTACCACACTAGTCACTCTTCTGGCCTGTGTCTTATATTCTTCATGCATCCTCTCTTCACCTGTCTCCTTATATCTCTTCCATAGCCTCTTTTTCACATGCAATTCCTGTTTAATATTGTTTGTCATCCACTTCACTCCAAATTGTGTCTTCTTCTTCACTCGTGGTATATACAACATAAAATTGCTGCTAACAAATATTCTTTCACAATTTCCCATGCACTAATGATATCCTTGCCTTCTAATTCCTCCCTCCATGAAACTTCCCCAAGTTGACGTCTAAGACTATTATAATCACCTGCATTATAATTCCACATAAGTTCCCGTCTCTTTGATACTCCTACATGTCTATTCATTTTCCAAGTCAAAACCATATGGTCACTCTCTCCAACTGGTGGGAGAGATGTCATCTCAGTTATTATCAACTCTTCTGATGCTATAACCAAGTCCAAAACTCTTGAACCTCTTGTTCCCTCTGTTACATGTTGCCTAAGACATTTGTCCCTCAAGAATTCTAGAAATTCCATTCCCCTATTGCTACATGCATCTTCCTCTCTCCAATTTATACTACTGTAGTTAAAATCTCCCATAACAATCATTCTTCTTGCACTTGCCAAACTTAGCTGTCTAAACATCTCCTGGTCTCCATCCTCTGTGCTCCTGGGTCTGTAGCAACACCTCACTAAATATCCTGTCTTGCCTACCTCTACCTCACACCATATGCTCTCAAAATCATTTGTCTCACTTCCTTCCAAAGCCTCCACTCTTAGAGGAAATAGGTCATCACTTATCATAAGCAGTACCCCACCACCACACTTTCCCCTCCTATCCTGACGAAAAATGCTACCCGGCGACTTCTATTCCTATTGTTATATCCCCTTTTGTCAACCACATCTCAGTGATCCCAATAATTTTTGGTCAGGCTGATGCTATCTACACCACCAATTCCTTTCCCTTATTCCGGATACTCCTGGCATTAATATAAAGCATATAAATGCCATTGTTTCTATACCCATCATTATCCCTTCTAGACTCCACTGGGCTCAGTGTTACCTGCCATCGTCTCCCTTCTCCCAAGTATCCATTCCCACAAGAGACCATCCCTGCTATTATCCTCCCTGGGACACACTGATTCGTTCAGAACAGCAATCTCTCCAGATGCCTACGTCCTTCCTCATTCAAATGTAAGCGGTCTCTCGCATACAATTCCTCTCTTTCCTCAAACGCACTCCAAACATCCACATATACCAGTCTCTCTTGTCACACATTCTTACTATTATACCATTTAATATCACCGCTCTTCTGCTCAGCTCATCATTATCATACCTAGGCAACACGCACACTATTTTTCCTCTCTCTGTCTTCTTCCGTACAGCCTCAAGCAAAAATCTCATATCTCTCGCTGCCCGACTTACATTACCACTCAAGTCATTTGTTCCTACCATCACAATCATCTCATCCACGCTTTCACCTCTCTTAATTACCATAGCCACCCTTTCTATTGTTCCTCCTGGCACACACTCCTCACGCATCCTATCTTGAACACCATGGATCATTGAGTCACCATACATTATACCTCTTGCCATTCTCTCTCTATTGTTTCCATTCTCTCCTCTTCTTTCATTCCCATAAGTCTCTCTCATTCCCTCTCCTCTACTGCTATTCTCTCTTCTAGCATTCCCATACCACTCTCTCCTACTGTTTTCATTCTCCCCTCTTCTAGCACTCCCATACATCTCTCTCATTCCCTCTCCCCTACTGTTTCCATTTTCTCCACTTCTAGCACTTCCATATCCCTCTCTCATTCCGTCTCTCTCCTACTGTTTCCATCCTCTTGTCTGTTAGCATTCCCATACCTCTCTCTCATTCCCTCTCTTCTGTTTCCTTTCTCTCCTCTTCTAACACTCCCAAAATTCTCTCTCTCCCCTACTCTGATTCGGCTTGCATTTATCTCTTCCATTCTCCTAATCTTATCTTTCATACTTCCGCTCTCATTCACAAGACATTCCACCTCCTCTTTCAGCTCATCTATCTCCCTCTGCAGGTCAGTCACTCTTAATCTAAATTCACTCTTCCAAACAAAACCATCTCCTAAACTTTCACAGTCACTCACGCCTTCCACACTATCAACTATTGTTTTCTCATTCATATATATATTTTTTTCATTCTCTCCTATCACACTACTTGTCTTCCTACATTCATTCCCCATTCCTGGAGCAACAAGGTTGGATATTGATAATTCGAATGCACTTATTTCCTCCCACTGCCTGCATTTTGCGCACATACGCTCTCCGTTCTCTTTCACAAGCCACATATCTAATTCCAGAGATGCATACATGCCGCAAGTACTGCATGCCACAAAGTCCCTTATGATATTGCTTATAATTGAGTTCTTAAATGGGAGGACTTGGCAATATGCTACGCCACTTGCTATGGCAACGCTAGCGGTTTAATCAGACTATCCGACTTCTTCAGGAGTGGGAACATAGAAAGCAAATAAACACTATAAGAAACATCGTATCACTATAAAAATTACTATTATAAAATTCAGTTAGCTTTGAACTGTAGCTACAGTCTGTGTTGAAATTTATTCTCCTATATTAGCTAACATATTTTTTAAAGATTTCGAACAAAAGGCAATCTCCTTAGCTACTCTTAAACCAAAAATTTGGCTGAGATTTGTAGATGACATATTTCTTATCTGTGAACATGGCACTGATAACCTTCAGTCTTTTTTAAATCATTTAAACAACTTCCAACAAGATATCAAATTCACAATGGAGGTTAAAGAAAATGGATCTCTTTCCTTCCTGGACATCTGATTCTATTAAAATCTCAATCTTTAAAAAATCTACACACACACAGATAGATACCTGCATGCGTCCTCACATCACTATCCTGCACAGAAAGTGGGTATCATCTCAACCCTAGCACATCGTGCCAGATCTATACTGTCAGATGATGAAGAGCTAAAAAATGAACTACAACATCTACAAAGACCTTTCACAAGTAATGGCTACTCGTCGAAAACTATTAATAAGCATCTATACCACCGCCATCAAAACAACTCAGAAACACAAGACAATCCCAAAGGTTATATCTTCTTACCATACATCAGCTCGCTCTCCACGAAACTAAGAAGAATTTTACGAAAGTTCAACATAAAAACCTGTTTCTCTACTCTTCCTAAACTAATATCGATTTTAAGCAAATACAAACAAGCTCACAACCATCTACAATTCCCAGGAGTGTAGAAAATCACATGTGACTGCAGAAAGCAATACTATGGCAAAACTGAAAAATCCATCCTCCTATGTCTGGAAGAACACCAGAGGGACAATGGCTACAAAAGAACTAGAGCAAGTGCTGTTAAGCCATGTACTGTTTTCAGTTAAACACCAATGATGAAGGCCGTCAACATGAGATAAACTGGACAACAACTTCAAACCTTCATATATGCCGCGACGAGGTGGAGCACCGTATAGTCGAGTCTAAGGAAATTGTTAAGGATCCTCATCACATAAATAATAACCTTAGTTATAATCTACCAGACTCTTTCAGCTTGCTATCCGATATTGGCACACTCATGAAATCAGACGCACGCAGCTGCCTAACAATAGAACTTCAACACGGACTGTAGCTACAGTTCAAAGTTAACTGAATTTTATAATAGTCGTTTTTATAGTGAAACGATGTTTCTTATAGTGTTTATTTGCTTTCTATGTTCCCATGCCTGAAGAAGTTGGACAATCCGATGAAACATGTTGAGTTTTGAATAAATTTAATTGTTATTCTAGTCTCAGTTATAGTCAGTATATATATATATATATATATATATATATATATAATAAATTATTTTAAATGACTGATACCCGAGATAAAGAGATGACATTGTTTATTTAAAAAGATACTACTAGTTTACTAGTTTCGTTGAATGGATCAACTTCTTCAGGTATCGCAATCAAAGAAATATACAAAAAATAACAGAGACTTAAAAATTGTATTAACAGTACTAGTGCAAAAAAATAGTAGTACATTTTGAAAACAGCAATGCGAGCTCGAGTTCCAAAAAAAAAGTTGACTACGTGCTGTCACGAGTGCGCCGGTATTGAACAGAGGCAATGTGTGCGTCAGAAAGATTGAAACTTAGGGAGTTATTGATATGGGAAGAATCTAAGGCAATTTCTCTGGACTCAACAATCTTTCTCTCAAGTTCATCATAGCACACATGGATACTACAAGTTTGTGTCCAGTCCACAATGTGTTGGCGGCCTTCATCTGAGTTAACGGAGAAAAGAACGTGGCTAGAGAGAGCGCACTCTCTAGTCCTGTTGTAGGAAATATCTCTACGGTGTTCTTCCAGATGAAGAAGGATGGATTTAGCAGTTTCGCCGTAGTATGGCTTTCCACAATCACATAAGATCTTGTAGACTCCTGGAAACTGAGTTGGAAGATGTTTCTCTTTAGGTTTACTAAGTATGGAGCGAAGTTTTGGGAGCCTAGTAAAGCAAGTTCTGAAGTTAAATTTCTTGAGAATTTTAGCTAGTTTTGGTGAACGAGAACTGATGTAAGGCAAAGAAATAAAGGCTCTAGGGGGAAAGAGGGATCTTCAGAAGCAGTTGAGTGACGGAGAGAAAGAAATTTTTCAATCTTATTAGGAGAGAAACCATTATTGATAAAAGTCTTTTTAAGAAAAAGGAGTTCATTTTCAATTTCCGTTTCTTCTGTTAGTAAAGATTTGGCCCGGTGTGCTAAGGAAGAATTAATACCAAATTTTTGCGGAGGGTAGTGATGGGAAGAAGCATGAAGGTATCTGTCAGTATGAGTAAGTTTTCTAAAAATTGAGATTTTAATACTTTCAGAACATCTGGTAAGCTTCAGATCTAGAAAGGGGAGGCAGTCATCGGATTCCAGTTCAAAGGTAAAAGAGATTTTTTCATGAAACTTGTTTAGGTGGTCCAAAAATAAATTCAGGTTGTTGACACCGTCTTCCCAGATGAGGAATATATCGTCTATATAATAATACCAAAATTTTGGTTTAAGGAGGAAGGAGTTAATAGCTTTTTCTGCAAAATCGTTAAGAAATATATCTGCGATAATCGGAGAGAGTGGGCTGCCCATGGCTAGACCTGAGTTTTGCAAGTAGATCTTATTGTGATATTTGAAGTATCCTGACTTTATGCCATGGGAGAGTAAAGCAAAGAGTTTTTTGGATAATTTGTTCTTAAGAAGATTGAGGACTTCTTGAGCAGGAACATTTGTGAAGAGAGAGACAATATCGAAACTAGCCATTAAATCTGTTTTTTTAAGTTTGATGTCCCTGATTTTTGATACAAAGTCAGCAGAGTTTTTAATGAGAAGAGGAAATTCCAGAAAGATTTCTTAAAAAAGTTGCAAGGTACTTAGAAAAGTTGTAGGTAGGCGAGTGTATCCCTTCAACTACTGGTCTGAGCGGGATGTTTGCCTTGTGTATCTTGGGGAGACCATATAATCGAGGGATTAAAGGATGAAGTGATCTAAGTGAAAGACGGATGTTTCTTGGGGTGGTTTTTAATAAATTATTAGTCCTATTGTGTAATTCAATTGTAGGATCACTGTTAAGGATCACTGTTAAGTAGGATCACTGTTAAGATTAAGAAGCCATTTTCACCATAAATCATGCTAGACCACCTCCAGACAACATCACTTACTCTGAAAGAGCAGCTATTAAGTTTTTAAAAAATAATAATGACATCGTGATTCTACCTGCTGACAAAGGGAATGCGACTGTCATCTTAGACAAGTCTGATTACCATAATAAAATTTTGGAATTTTAAACAGTGATACTTACTCTGAACTTAACAGTGATCCTACAATTGAATTACACAATAGGACTAATAATTTATTAAAAACCACCTTGAAGTTACCAAGAAACATCCATCTTTCACTTAGATCACGTCATCCTTTAATCCCTCGATTATATGGTCTCCCCAAGATACATAAGGCAAACGTTCCGCTCAGACCAATAGTTGAATGGATACACTCACCTACCTACAACCTTTCTAAGTACCTCGCAACTTTTTTAAGAAATCTTTCTGGAATTTCCTCTTCTCATATTCAGAAGTGAGAAAGGTGGAAATTTTTCTGAATGGTCGAAAGGCAACAAAAATATTTAGTGGTTTTAAAACTTTTGCTATGCGTTCACTAATGCCTTGCACATAAGGAATAGGAATATGCGTTATTTCTTCTGTATTTAAAGAGGAAGACATATCAAAACTACTCAAAGCTCTTTTGATGAAGGAATTCTTATATCCATTAGATAAAAAGGAGGAAATAATATATTGCAGTTCCTGAAAAAGAGAGCCAAAAGACCCCCCCCCCCCAATAATGGATAACATCATACATGTCTGCTAGAAGATGTGTTTTACATTATGGGAAATACTAACGGTAGTGATCAGAGCTTACTTCACCTTTACTACGAGTTGTCCCTGTCATGAAAGGTTTGCTTATGCTTGGATCCGACGAAACTTTTATAGTTTCTATATTCGGCATGAAACTCCTGTAGTTTCTGTATTCAGCTTTAAAATAATGTTGGATTCAATATCCACTTAATTTGAATAATATTGCAATTCTTTCTGTAATAGATCATCTGAAGAACAAAAGAAGTAGGCCTGATGAACCAATGTTTAAATAGTTCCTGCCTTTTGACTGGGATGGTGATGAAATTCAGCATGGATATAATGGCCTGTGCAAGTCTTTTTCCTATAGACTGAAAAATGTAGGTTACCATCTGGTTGGTGAAGAATTGAAATATCCCCTTTGTGGGAGATAGTACTTTATAAATCAGTTAATCTTTCCTAACTTTTTAATTGTATATATAATTTTTTTTTTAATAAGTTAGGAAATTTATTGACCTCTTTTAGTAATCTTACATTAGCTACTTAGGTGGCGCCTTTTGAAATTGTCAGTTATTGTTTAATTAGCTTTATACATGTACTGAAGATGCCTGTGATACTCGGATGAAAGTTGTACTAATAAATAATATTTTTACGTGAGTTATTCCGTTATTATAATTTTAATTAATATCTAAGTGTATACCACTGTATATGCATCTCCCTTGTCAAAGACATCTGTTACCTTGTTATAGCACGTAAGTTAGTAAAACATGATCTTCCTTTAACAAACTCATGCTGACAACCACAGAGAATACTGCTGTTATCAACCTATTTTTGTATTCTAGTTCTCATTAATCTCTCTAGTACCTTCACTAGGTCGAAACTGGTCTAGGTAGTAATCTATCCCATAAATCACAGCATTATACATGTCCAAAAAAAAGATATGTGCTTGGCATTATAGGATACTAAGGCAATTGATGTGAAGATACTTCATGCACAAAACTTTGTTTGCTTACACTTGGATTAAGGATGAAACCAAGTATATAATTTCTTGGCAAGTTTAATTTAATTTCTGTATATTTGTACAACAGCCTGCCATCTCAAAGAATCATCTAAACAAAGATGCCATGTGCCATCTTTAAAGTGCTGGAGATGTCGTGATAAAGTAAAGGGATCACATAATCAGCCAACTGAAATAAAAACAGGCAAGAGCACCCTGAAAGTTAGTGAGGGAGAAGAAAAGAGTAGAAGATGTAGGGAAAGGAATGGAGGGAGAAGGGAAGGCAGGAGAAAGGAAGTGAGAAAGAAGGAAAGAAAAGAAAAACAGGCTCAGCTCCTTGTTCTCATTTTTCTAGCTCAGTGCTATCAGATGCTGTCCCTTTTCACCACAATCAGAGAGGGTCTGCAAGATAGGATGGACCACTGAGGTGACCAATGCCTACATGATCAGCCTGTTCTGGGATGAATGTCTTGAGTATGCCTGCTCTACCTGGGTTCTTTCACAAATCACTTCCATTGGAAACATGGAACTAGAGAACCCACTTGTTAAGGATGTATCTTCATAGTAGGAGTAAAGAATTTAAATTTGCTCCTGGTAGTACACAGGGTGGTGAAGTGTGCCATTTGATCTTAAATGTGGTGTTGCCCAAGCACTGTACCAAGTCGTAGAACTTGTAGAAGATAATTTACTGTACCTCCAGTATTGGTGAAAGATTGGTGGTGTTAATTTTCTAACCTTACTTTAATTTATTGATGATAAATTTATAAGGATTTTCTGTCTGTAGTTAACTATATAAAAACTGAAGATGGATGATGTTTTCATGAAAGGTGAGAATACAAAGTGTATAGCTCAGTCTCCTCCACTCTCAGACCATGTTTATGGTTCAACATGCCAAATCTTTGCCAATCATGACAAAGATCACAGATCAAGTTCTTGATGTTGTGAGATCCCCAGATGTCAATGTTTACTAGAAGGTTGCCACATGCTATTTTCCATGCCAGGAAAATTAGTGAACAGGATGTTGGTGTCAGTTCCTGACTCCAGGAAGTTTGTATTTAGAATGTTGAGGGAAAAAATTTCTTACTAGGTGGTGTTGCCCCAGACATTGATGATATCGGTACCAAAAGAGCAGAATTATTCTAAAAGGTTGCATTCATCCATATGGTGTATAATCCCAAACATGGGAAAGCTTGAAGTCTAGGAAGTGCTACACAAGCTAAAATAGTTGGGGTATCTTGTTTTTTTTTTTTTTTTTATGTTGGACCCATCCATAAATGAGAGGTTGGTTGATCAACCTATAGTACTTTAGTACCATATATGAGCAGTGAGTTGGGAAAGGAGAAACTTGTTTACATTTGATTTAAAATGTCTGTATATTGTATTCCTTGGTAAAATACATTGGGGGGGGGGGGACGCAGTAGCAGAGATGAAGGAGGAGGAAATGAAACTTGTTCTGTGGGTTTCCAGGTGTACTGTAAAAGGATGTTCCAATGGGCTTGGTACAGAGTGGGGGAATTATTGATGCTATTTCAGGTGAATATTTGCATATATTTATAGAATACACAAATTGCAGAAACTAAACGCCTATGTGGAGATTGTTTATTGTTTAGATGGTAGACAATGCTGCTGAAATAGAAGATGCTTGGGAAAAGCAGGCCAAAGCCTCCAAGCTTCTCTGGAAGTTGAAGGTTCTTAATATTGATTTCTTATGTAAACTGTCTCAAAAAAACTTTAGAAGTGTCTTACAGTTCAATTCTCTTCATCTTCTAAGATGTTTGCGATCCTGAAGACAAACTAATAAGCTGGGTAGATGACAGTTTTGAGGATCGTTGCCCTGAGGAAAGCGACAGTCTTCTTTCCCAGTACTTGAGACTATCAACAGTTTTGATTTTTAGATAATTGATGTAGAGTTCAAGCTCTGCTGAAATGGGAACCCCTAATAAAGTAACAAGTTTTGTCAAGATTTGATGTCAATGCTCACACTAAATTTTTCTAGAATGTTAAAGCAGTTACTAATGGAGTTGTTGTTCCTAAGAATGCCCACTACATCATATTTAGAGGCTATTATCTTGATTTCTTCCTGTGCTGAATGAAGAGTGAATTCCTCATATAGCATAAGAGTTGTTAATTGCCTGTGGAAAGGCTAGAACCAGCGAAGAAAGAAAAGTTTATAGGGCATCCTTGTTTTACCTCTTTGGGTAGGATAAGAATCCATTGATCGCAAGGTGGGTGGAGCTGTTGTTATGGCCTCCATGGATGATGGAAAGGATTACCCTACTGATCCCAACTTTCTGAAGGCTATTGAATAGAAATGGATGGCAGACACTGTTGAAAACTCAGTTTTAGTCTATAGAACACAATGCCATTGGATATTTTTTGTTGTTTATCAAATGGAGATCTCTAATCAGAAAGATGAAATTCTATCATAGAGCCTGGAATGCCACCTGTGTACTCTGGATGACATACACATACCTAGCTTGAGTCCATTGTTAAAGACATGGATAAGGATCTTATAGTTCATATTTTTGAGGCTAAGCCTACAATTCTTAATTAGGGTGGAATTTTGCTAGCTTTAGGAGGATTTCCAGTGGACATTAAGTTGTTAAATAGTGCCATGAGAATGAAGAGAACATAATCTCATGCTCTCCGATAAAACTCTTTCCCCAAACCAAATGACAATAGGCTGCTATGATCTCTGGTTCTTCCTTTCTTCCTCTTGCCCACCTTTGATAGCTCATTTGGTAGTAGAGGCGTTTTAATTTCCCCCTCCTCAACTTCATAAACTTGCATTTCTTTTTATGTGGATGGGGCTTGCTTTAGATACTGTACTAAGGCAAAATTATATATCTATTAAAATTATTTCACAGTAGTTTTAGTTTTTGTATATAATTTCCATAAATATGACAGCTTATGTGCCTATTTTGAAACAGATATGCACTTCTCATAAACCAAGCTGATCAACTCCATGTTCTGTAAATTTCTCAATTTTACTATCCAAACACATGATAAGGACTTAACTTTTCAGAAAGCAAACAACTAACACACATATTAAAGAATCCACTATATAATATTTGTTTGTATATTTTCAAGCAAAATTTTAAAGAACAAAATTTTGCTTGAAATTTTATTATCATGTGTAAACATATATTTCTTTGTTAATAAACCCGTTTACGTCATCTTTTTTCCCTGCTTTTATTTCGTAGAGTTATATTTTAGTTTTATTTCATAGGCTTCTCGAGAGGCACATATTGTCAATATCCATATTTTAAAGTACACTATAATTTTTTTTTCAGTATGGCACAAAAAAAAAAAAGTACTGAATAACTACAACGATATATATTATGGAGTAAACGGGTTTATTAAAAAGAAATATATGTTTACACATGATGACATCCACAACTATCGGTGGAATCTTGGTCAAATAAAGCATTAACAATCTCTGTGATCTTTGATAAAGGATGTGTTAAAGGATCTCTGTGATCTTGGAGAACTAGGGTTGGGACATCTGCTGGACATATCGTGTAATTTTATCCCTTAGTTAATCAAGGTTTGAAGATGGGTCATAGTGGAGTACCATTCCTTCAACATACTCCCAAACAAAGGCATCAAACGATGTGAGATCAGGAAAACATGAAGGCTAAGGGAATTCTCTGAACCTCAAAATGAGCCTCCTAGGGAATGTTGTGATAAATAGGCTCTAGAACCATGGTGATGTGTGACAGGTTGCTCCATCCTGTTAGAATGCCTGTGCAAAAAATCGAATGTTTTTTGCACGACACATCTTATGCAAATCCTAGGTGAATGGAATCAACACATTCTCAATGTAGCTTTCACTATTCAAGGCCACGGTTACACTACACTCTTCGATAAAGTAGGGATCAATTATGTGATGGCTGGAAACTGCACACTATGCAGTGACTTTGCTGTGAACAGGTTTCTCCTGGACAAATTCAGGTCTTGAGAAATCAAGAAACCTGTAGGTTCATCTATTTACATGACCACTTAGATGGACGTGTGCTTCGTTCGAGAACCAGACATCATGGAGGAAGGATGGATGTTCACAGACATCGGATAACACATATATGCAGTATTCTTGCTATGCAGTGTAATCCGTTGCTGTTAAACACAGATCCACCTGAATGAAAAGGCACCCAGCTCCTTAAGGACTCTCTGTAGTGATTGCCTCAGCATCCCAAGTTTTACCACTGTTTGGGTTGACTGCATTTTGGAGACTGTAACACTTGCACCAGCACACACCCATGAATCTCATTTGTGTTAGTAGCAGTTTGTGGTCTCCCCCGAATATCCTTTGCATTGCAGCGGAACACTCCCAGTACATCAGAACTTCTCGATTAAGGCAATGATGACACTATTTTTGGGGGTATGCTTACGGAAATGATGAACAAACTGGTCACAAACATGTTGTAGGCTTGGATCATTTACTCTACCAACTCTGTATAAATGAAAATAATGCTCAACAATACATGTCTTTTCTTCCAACATCATTGCTACAGCTAAATGTAATGGCACAGACTATACACGTGCTCTGATAATGTGCATGCAGTCGGTCGAATGGTATATCTCATAGCGCATGTACTGAAGAGGGTGTCAAAGTTCAGTATTGTTTTGCACCATACCATGTATGTACTGTATGCCCACGGATGTGAGATGCTGACAGATGCGAGACTTCCATTCAACACTTCTGCACATGTCAGAAGAAGGAGAATCCATTCCGATAATAGGATAATCAATCCGTCTTGTGGAATCAGTTTGTTTATTATTACAGGTCGGAAAATTAGCTTCTCTTTTATGAACGTTGTAGTTTTTTTAAAGTGGTAACTATTTTGCTTATATAACAATTGGAAAAAATTTACATTTAGTATTAACAAAATTAAGAAAGTTAATAAAATTAACACCTAAATGCAGATACCAAAGAAAACATAAAATTAAACAGTGAATTGAAATTAGAAGAATTTCTAAATTACTACACAGAACTGTGGACAGACAAATATTTTAAAAAAGACAATTGGCAAACAATTAACGAAAATGAAAAGGAAATAACTGAAGAAGAATTAGAAATCAGCCTGAAAGAAACAAGAAACGGAAAATCACCTGGAGAAGACAAGCTAGGTTCAAAACTATATAAATACGCAGGAACAAGATTCAAAGGAAGACTCTTATTATTTTTAAATAAAATTTACTCAACTGGTATCCCCCCAATAGAATGGAAAAAAGCAATTGTGATTCCTATCTTTAAGAAAGGTAATAGAGATGACCCTAAAAACTATAGAGGTATCAGTATACTAAATTCATGTTACAAAATATACAGCAGAATCTTAAATAACAAACTAATGAAATATTCCGAAAACTTTATTCTAGAGGTACAAAATGGATTTAGAAAAGGACGATCATGTATAGACCCAGCCTTCTGCCTAAAATTAATAATAGAGAAAAGAAGAGAATATAATTTAGAAACACATATTGCATTTATTGACTTTGAAAAAGCATTTGACAAAGTTAAAAGAAACATATTATTTAACATATTAAAAGAAAGAAAAATACCAAATAATATCCTAAAAGCTGTCACAAGTATATATGAAAATAATCAAATACAAATAAGATTAAATCACGAGCTATCATATACAAGAGAGATAAACCAAGGGGTCTGACAGGGATGTCCCCTCTCAGCAACTCTTTTTAATATCTACTTAAATGAAATAATAATAAAATGGAGTAAAAATTTACATCAAGGAATTAAACTTTCACCTACAGTTAACTTAAAAATTCTCCTCTTTGCAGACGACCAAATAATAATTACAAATTCTGAAGATAACTTACAGAAAGCTATTTTAAATCTAAATGAGATATCCAAAGATTATGGTATGATAATATCAACGGAAAAATCAAAAACTATGGCCTTTAAAGGACAAGATCCAGCAAGAACTAAAATAGTATTAGATAACAAGATCTTAGAACAGGTGAATTCATTTAACTACCTAGGATGTATGATCACTTATGAAAATGAAAAAGATATAAACATAAAAATTGCAAAATATTTAAAAATAACAGGAGTAATTAACTCTATATTTAAACCAAACCTAGTTCAAAAACAAACCAGGCTAAAAGTATACAATACATTAGCCTTACCGGTCTTAATGTATGGAAGCGAAATCTGGACAATAAAACAAAAAGACAAACAAAGATTAACAACAGCAGAAATGAAGTTTATGAGAAAAACTGCAAAGTATACCCTATTTGATCACAAAAGAAACGAAGATATTATGAAAGAATTAAACCAAGAACCAGTAATTGAAAAAATTAAAAAATATAAACATAAATGGATGGAACACGTTCAAAGAATGAAAACAAAAAGATTACCAAAACAAGCCTTAAAGTACAAGCCATTAGGAAAAAGAAAACCAGGACGTCCTCTTAAACGATTCAACGATGACTTCTAAGGCCGGAACAGGCCATACTAGGCCTAAATCCTTGATACGTATGATGATGATGATGATGATGAAAATTAAGAAAGGTATAACATTTTTTAAAAAAATTGTAACAAAATTTATTTTTAAGAAAGTTTTGTATAAAATAATAATTATACAGAAAAACAGAAATTTTTTCAAATGAACTTAGATATTCTAAACTTACAATTCAGAGAACTGAGGCACTTTAATGTCCTAAACCGATTAATTATTTATGACTTGTTGACTCTAACAAAATCATGCATAAAAGTTTGAAAAAAAATGCCATTATCAAATCCATTTAATCTTGGTGATCAATGTAAGTGTCCAAATCACCATCACTTTCACTTACGTTGATCACCAAAGGTTCACATAATTTTTCGTTAATTCCGTCTCTGTCTCAATACATATTTTCCAATGAGGTGACATGAGAGCAATATTTTTCCAGTTATGAGCTGTAATGCTTTTAATCGCCTGTTCTGAAATCTTAAAAAGTTTTGACATATCAATATCCCCAGTTACGTTGCGATGACGAATGAAAGTTTTCACTTCTTCCCAAACATACTCAATAGCATTAATATCACAATGACACGGTGGTAATCTCAAAGACAGGGATCCATGCTCTTTGAGCATCATGTCAAATTTAAATAGTTTAGTTTGGGATGAGTTTCTTTTGACCAAGTTCAGCAATTCAATTTTTCACATATCTGGGGAATGAGAAATGTTATTTGCAGAGAGCCGATCCATAATTATTATTATTATTACAGGTATCTCCATGGAATCAGCAGACAGAAGAACTCACAACTGAGTCAGGCAACGCATTCCACTCATTCACCACCCTCCAGGCAAAAAATCTAGTTCTCACACCCTTGTTAACCACACTTTTACTTAATTTTCAGGGATGACCTCTTGTTCTTCCATCACTATCACACAGCTGAAATATTTCCCCTGCATCAATCTTATAAAAACCTTTTAGTAATTTAAATTTTTCTATCATATCCCCTGTTCTCCGCCTATCAACCAACCTCTGCAATCCACAAGTTCTCAATCTATCAATGTAGGGAGCATTTTTTACATCACTCACCAACTTAATCACTCTCCTCTGAACCCTCTCCACAACCTCCTCATCTCCAAGGAATCCAGGTGACGACTTGAGCACAGTAATCCAAATGTGGAAGTATCAATGCCTTATAAAAGGGAATAAATAAACTCCTTATCTCTGGATGCTAGTGTGTTCTTCAATAACCAAGTAATCCTATGTGCAATCTTGGACACCTTAGCAATGTGTCCTCTGAACTTCATCTCCCTATCCACCAACACCCCAAAATCCCTAGCCTCTTCAATCTCTCGGAGTACCATTCCATCAATGTAGTACACAGCTGATAATCTTTTAATCCCAAAATGCATAATTTTACACTTTTCCACATTGAACCGACATCCGGTACCTTTTGCCCATTTTGCCAGCTTATTAAAATCATCCTGCAAACTCTCAACATCAGCTTGATTTTTTATTGCACTTCCCACCTTTGCATCATCAGCAAACAACTGAATATCTCCCTTCAACCCATTTCCTATATCATTTATGTACAAATTAAACAATAATGGCCCAAGCACAGATCCCTGAGGCACACCACTGGTCACCCCCTCATCCTGGACTCTGCTCCTCCATACACTACTTTCTGGTATCTCTCCATGAGCCATGCTCTTATCCATATCATCGTTTAGTATCCATCCCCATCTGCTCTAATTTGTGCAACAGTATTCCATGGGGTATCCTGTCAAAAGCCTTAGCAAAATTCTTCTTCTGACTGAAAGCATAGATAGTGCACATGAAAGAAATGGAAATGAAACAAAAGATAGAGACAGACGGAGTGAAAGAATGCAGGAATGTAGAAGTGAAAGTTACAAAAAAACGAAATGAAACGAAAGCAAGAAAAACTGAGGGAGAATGCAAAGATGTAGAAGTGAAAGTTAGTGATAAGGGGGGGGTGAAAGAAAGTATGAATGAGGAAAAGAATTAAAGTGCAGCCAAACGAGAGGTAGTGAGATAGAGAGTGAAGTTGTCGGAATGCAAACAGATATTGGAAATGAAAAATGAAATGTAGAATATGTTGAGTGATGTTAGGCGTCTAGTGGAAATTAATAAAAGTATGCAAGAAATCAGAATGAAAGAACAAAGAGTAAAAGAAGTGATGAGTGATTTCAGGATAGCAGTATATGGAGATTCCATAATTAGAGGGCTAGTTACTAACAGAGTCCATAAGGTCTGCTATCTGGGTGGAAGAATGAGTACATTAATTAAGGCATTGGACATGAATAAGAAATGAGCGAGAGAGTTAGTTGTGATTGTAGGGATGAATGATCTAACTGGACATAAGAAGGGTGTGAGGACAAATATCAGGAGGCTATTGAGAAGAGTGAAAGATAACAGTGTAGTAAGAAAGGTTGTCAGTGTGTTATCTAAGTATGATGATGATGAATTGCGACGGAGAGCCAAAATCATGAATGGTATGTTGGCAGAGCTGTGTGAGGAGAAGGGAGTGGAGTTTGTGGATGTATGATGTGTTTGAGGGAAGAATGAAATTATACAGGCGTGATGGGTTACATTTAAATGGCTTTGGAGTGAGTGTGCTAGAGAAAGTGTTGCTGGATGAAAGTATTGTGTGTGTGGAAGTACAGTGTGTGATGCGTGCCAGAGATCAGAAGGAAGAGATGAAGAGAAAAATCAGGAGAGTGGTACTGAAGAGACAACAGTGCTTGGCAGTGGAAACAATAGTAGTGTTTGAGAGAGGAAGAGAGAACGGCAATACAAGAGGAACAAGGAAACAGGGGAGCTCGAGTGGACAGGGAGACATGGCATAGAGAGAGTGAATGTGTGTATGAAGATGGAGTATATTGCAATGGTGGAGAAGTGGAGACTGAGCAGGTATATATGGTAAGCAGTGATAAAGGTGATTTGGCAGGTGTAGTGGAGAAATCACAACCAACATATGGCTTGGATAGGACTGGCTATAGACCTAAAATGAACTGTTGTATTTGTTTACAAATGCCAGAAGTATCAGAAATAAAGAGCATGAAATGGTTTCAGTGATTAAGTTTATTCGTCCCCAAATCATTGGAATAAGTGAAACATGGTTGAATGAAGATGATATCGTAATGGGAATAGAAATGAAAGGGTACGGTATTTTTGTGAGGATAGAAAGGGCAGGAAGGGAAGGGGGAGTGCTGCTGGTGATAGCAGGGAAATTAAATCCACATAAGGTAGACATGAAAGGGGGAAATAGTGGCAATGGTTATGAGGCAGTGTGGTGTAACTTGGAGGTTGAGAGGAAGACATATTTAGTTGGATGTTGCTATAAGCCTGGGAATGTGGAAGGTGGTGATGAAGAAATGTATGAACAACCTGGATTAGTGAACAAAGGAAGGGTAATTATTATGGGTGATTTTAATTATGGTGGTATAGATTGGAATGAAGAGATAGCATTTGGGAATAAGGAAAGTGAATTTCTCGAGTTCTTGAGAGATAACTATCTCAGGCAGCACGTAAAGGAAGGCACGCGAGAATCAAGAGTTCTAGATCTGATCATTTCATCAGAGGATGTAATTGTTAGAGGGGTTTCACATTTTCCTCCATCTGGTGAAAGCGATCATGAAATAATACCTGTGTTGTGGCTAGTCATATGCAGGCTTTTGTGAGGAAAGTATATATGTGGAATTATAAGGCTGGTGATCATGAAAAGCTTAGGAGACAACTTCGAGCTATAACATGGAACGAGGAGTTGAGCGGTAAGGAAATAAATGCTGCATGGGAACTGACAAAGAAATACATAACAGCATCAATGTATGAATGTATCCCAAAGGTCAAAAGGCTAAATAAGGTAGGTGTAAAATGGATGAATGTGGAGCTTAAGCATGAAATCTGGAAAAAGAAAGTACTTTGGAGGAAGTACAAGATGAATAATGGTAATCAGCCACATGAAGAATATAAAGAACAAGCCAGGAGAGTGACTCAGTTAGTAAGGAAAACAAAAGTAGAGTATGAGCAGAAATTGGCAAATCAGGCTAAGAAAACCCTAGAGAGTTTTTTTTAGATATGTGGCAAGTAGAAGGAAGGATGATCATGGAAAGATGAAATTAAAGGATAAAAGTGCAGAATGGTAACTGCTGCAGAAGACATTGTTGAGGTATTTGGTGATCAATTTATAAGTGTAGAGGACATAGGAGAGGATAGATTAATTGTGAGTGAGCAGGTGGTATTTGAGGAAATAAATAACCTTGATGTTAATAAGGCGATAGGATTTGATGACATATCATCACACATTTTAAGGTTCAAGGGAACTGGCAGTAGCATTGGCATGCCTGTTTAATAAGAGTTTTGCAACAGCACAATTTCTAAGGGAGTGGAAGGAGGGTAAAATTGTTCCGCTGCATAAAGGCGGTTATAAGGCTGTAGCTTCAAATTATAGGCCTGTCTGTATATCTGGAGTTGTAGTGAAGGTCCTGGTGAGAAGTAGGATATAGAAATGGGTTGATAACAGCAGTATTCTCTGTGGTTATCAGCATGGATTTGTTAAGGGAGATCATGTTTCACTAACTTACTTATGTACTATAACAAGGTGACAAATACTTTGGACAGAGGAGATGCATATACGGTGGTGAACTTGGATTTTGCAAAGGCTTTTGATAGACTGCCACATGACAAGCTCTTAAATAAATTGAAACAGATGAGATTGGATAACAGACTTCTGTGTTGGATCAGTGACTGGCTGTCAGATAGGTATCAGAAAGTTGTATATGGGGGTGCAGTATCTCGAAAGAGAAAGGTCACCACTGGTGTGCAGCAGGGGTCAGTTTTGGGGCCATTGTTGTTCAATATGTATGTTAATGATATTGGGTTGGGTTTAACTAGTGATATCCAGCTGTTTACGGATGATGCAAAACTGGGAGAGAGCAATGCACAGTCAGGCTGATGTTAATGCCTTACAAGAGGACTTGAATAGATTGCTTGAATGGGCAGGTAAGTGGAACTATCAGTTTAATGATGCCAAGTGTAAGGTTTTATTATTATTATTATTTGACACCTCCAGGGAGTCCAAAGACTCATCAAGGGAGGCACCTGCTCTACAACTCTGTCTCCACCAGTCAAGCCACCAACTGACTGCAACTACACCAACGCCATCTACCGCTGACCACTACCACTACTATTTCCACAGACAATTGCAAACATCCATGCCCACAGTGGGATTCAGACCTGCAGCCCTTTGGCTGGAGAGCGGATACATTAACCACTCAGCCAACCAGGCTGGCAGTTTTGAAATTTGGTAAGCAACAATGGGATGCAAAGTATACACTTGGTGGGGAAACTTTAACAGAAGTAGAGGAGATGAGAGATATAAGAGTGATGGTGGACAAGGACCTGAAATTCAGTGGCCACATTGCACAAGTTGTGAAGACATCACATCGAATAATGACAATGATGCGGAGAACCCTGATATGCAAAAAAAAAAGACAGGTTATGATTCCATTGTATAAGGCCTTGATCAGGCCTCATATGGATTATTGTGCACAGATTTGGCCGCCAGGTTTTCATGGTGATGAGGATATGTTGGAAATGGTACAGAGAAGATTCAAAGGTAGTCAGTGGTCTTTGGAATGTGGAGTACAAGGACAGATTGAGAGAATGTAAGTTGCAGAGCCTCGTGAATAAGAGGAAGAGGGGAGATATGATTAAGACATATAAGCTGGTTGTTATCAGGTAGACACGGAAGAGATTTTTCATAGAATGGGAGAGGGGAGTAGAACAAGAAGCCATTGCTAGAAACTGTATGAGGAGGGTGTGAGCAAAGGAGTGAGAATCAGGTTCTTTGCACAGACGGTGGTTGGTGAGTGGAATGCATTGCCTGAGTGTGTTGTGGATGTGGACACATTGAATCAGTTTAAGACGTGGTTGAATGAGCATTGTATGCAATAGTGAGTACCTCCCATGAGAAGTCTCTGACTCCATGGAGGTCAAATGTTAATAATAATAAAATCTAGAAGTATCACTGTGTAGCCATTTCCCTTGTCCAACTCAGATGTCATTCTATTATAAAAAGTTAATAAATTGCTAAGGCAGGATCGACCTTTTAATAAAATCATGTTGGCCCCTATAGAGTATCATATTCTGATCCCCATCCTTGAATTATGGCTTTAACCAACTTTTACAATACTTTTAGCAACACTCCCAAGATGGGATTGGTCTGTAATTAACTACTGCAGTCTTAGAGCCACCTTTATGCAAAGGAACCAACTTTACCTTCCTTCCACTTGCTAGGGACCATACCAGAGTTCAAACTTAAGTTAAATAACCAAGTAAGAGGCGTTGACAATTCCTTTGCACATTCACGCAATACCTGAGCTGATATTCCATCTAAACCTAGGTTTGCATTTAAATTCTGCAATATACTAAGTACCTCTGATTTATTAACTTGAATTCTCACATTAGTGATTGCTACAGGTACAGAGATATCCTCACTTAGGTGACAGACCTTTGAAAAGTGATCACTCAGTAACTCTACTATTACATCTGAATTGGTCACCTCAATACCACCAGCACCCACTAAGGTTATCCTTCCAAAGTCATTCTTCCTTTTACTTGCCACATAGTGGAAGAACTCTTTGGGATTACCCTTGATCTCCTTGGCTAAGGTCTTCTCATAATCTGATTTAGCTTTTCTTACTATGCTGGTAACCTTCCTAGCTTGAGCCTTGTACTGATCGCCTTTCTCCATAACATTTTCTTTTTTCAAGCCTGATACTACTACTCATCCATCTAACGCCTACCTTGTTTGTCTTCCTGACCATGGGAATACATTCTGATATTGCTTTCCTCAGATACCTGCTGAACATATCCCATGCACTGCTAACATCTTTCCCCTGCAATATGTTCTGCCATGGGACGGCTGTAAGCTCACTCCGAAGCTTGTTATAATTACCAAACCTGTAGTTCCATATATACTCCTTAAGAGAGAAATCCACAAATTTTGCAACCTCCAAAGTCAATACCACATGATCACACTCACCAATTGGAGGTAACGAGGACACCTTACTTATGCATATGTCCTCTGAGAAAATGACCAGGTCCAACACTCTCACACCACGAGTCCCTTCAGTTATGTGCTGTTTCAAGTAATTATCTCTTAGAAGGTGTATGAATTTCATTTCCTTTTTGCCACATGATATTTCCTCCTTCCAACTGATATCACCATAATTAAAACCCCCCATAATAATCACTAACTCTGCACTCATTGAACTATGTTGTTTATTTCTTAACGGTATATATTAGAACACAGAAAAATAAGTAAATAATTAATTTATTAACTTATTGCTGATATTTCGCTGGTGATATAACCAGCATCTTCAGAGCACAAAACAGTTTGTCACAATACGCGAGACTATAACAACATGGTGTAATCAATGGACTAGTTAAACAAAATTGTAGCAGCAACACAAAGACTGGAGTCCTGATTTTGGCACCCTCTAAAAAAAAAAAAAAAAAAAATTGCAGCTATCACATAAGACTAGAGTCCTAAATAGAGAAAAAAACCGGTACTAGTTTTTTCTTAAGATGACTGTCTCCCAGATTTGAGGCAAATTTATACAGCCATATTTGTTAAGATTCGGAGTGTGTTTCAGGGCTTCTGTTGCCTCTAAGAACAATCTCTCCGACTTGTAAGAGCTTCTGTGCAGTATTTCTGTGTTCTTCCAGTTGATCTTGTGTGCAGGGGTATCCAGAGCATGGTCTGCTAGGCCCGACTTGCCATAGTGATAATGCCGAACGTATCTTTTGTGTTCGCTGATGCAGATGTTCACAGTTCTTCCTGTTCGACCGTAATAGGCTTGATTACATGAGCAGGGTACTTCGTAGACTCCTGGATGTGCTAGAGGGAGGAATGCTGTCCTTGGGTGAGCGGATAAGGGTTGCTAATTTGCCACATGGTCTGAATGTGGTGCGTAGTTCATGTTTATTAAGAATTCTTGCAATCTTTTTGGATGTGCCTTTAATGTATGGGATGGTGACTGTTTTGTTGTAGTTCTCTGTGGAGGATAGTGGGAGGGGTTTCTTAGGGGCATTTAGTATTTTGTTTATCTTATGGGGATTATAGCCATTGGCCAAGAAGGTGTGGCATAAGTGAGCCAGTTCAGCAGCAAGAGCATTGTCATTGGAACAGATTGCTCTTGCTCTGTGGGTTAGCGTTTTTAAAATGCCATATTGTTGAGAAGGGTGATGGTGTGATTGTTTGTGTAAATATCTCCGTATATGTGTGGGTTTTCTAAAAACTGAAAATGATAAGGAACCATCTGGAAGACGTGTGATAAGTGTATCCAGGAAGGGCAGACAGTTATTAGCTTCCAGTTCCATTGTAAAGTGGATTTTTGGATGTTGGCTATTTAAATAGCCAACATCCAAAAATCCACTTTACAATGTTGACTGCACTGAATCTATCATATAAATTAATAATAAAAAAGGTAATGCAGAAAAGTGACAATAAAAATCATACTACAGCGACAAACAAGAAAGCACGTGATTTCTTGTGTTGGTGACCAATTTGTACATCCTTTATTTCTTTCTCCCCTTCAGCATGAATCGACTATTCTTGACAATCTGCCAGCCCTGGATCTATGAACTGTGGGCATTCAAAATATATATATATATATATATATATATATATATATATCATTATTATTATTATTCCTTCCCTCCTCTTTTATCTTGCAGTATCAAGGATTTTTCTACATTTAACTGCTACTGTATCAATGATAAGGTGGTTAACCCTATGCCTCCCAGTGTGTGTGTCTTATGTCTGTAGTTGCGTTTGTTCATGGGCTGGTTTGCCTGTTTTGGGAGGCAAAAAACCGAGTTTTTGGATGAAAAAAAACCCTACCTCCATATGAAACCGGTTAACTCACCTTTAGTCAAAAGTGACCAGATAAAGGTTCTTCACGCCCACTTTTCATTTTTGAAATTATGGATTCTACAACCATGTTAAAATAACTCTTTTTATTATCCCGACATTTCGATCTTCGTATCAAGATCATCATCTGGAGCATACATAAATATACAAGACAAGCTGCGTTACATTTTAAAATGAAAGCTAGAGAAACAATGATTTGATCACATGCTACTCACTGGCATGACCTCTAGTGAGGAAGAAAAAAAAAATCGTCCAAAGATGCACTCCTTCCGCTGGTCCACCCTGGAGTATACCATATTTACTGCACCTGCAACATACCATACATAGGAGAAACATGACGCACAATTCCGATCAGACAAAAAGAACATAAAAGACACATCAAATATAATAATTATGGTGAAGCTGGCCTTTCTGATCATGCCCTGAACACCTTACATAGAATTGACTGGAAAAGCACTAGTTGTCTACATCACACCAAAACATGGTACGAACGCAAATTTAAGGAAGCCTGTGAGATCATTATCAACTACCCCAATCTAAACAATAATGATGGTCTAAAAATCCCATACATATGGAAGGCATATATTCGTCCCACGAATCCTTCCTCTCTAAGAACAACTATAAATAGGACTGTAGAAAATCCAAGATCCTAAATCTAAAATAACAACTTTGATACTAAAAAATAAAAAATCTGTAAGAAAGAATGTTTATTCATGTTGTAATTTATAAATAATTTTTTAAATCAAAAGTAACAATTGTAATAATAGAAATAGGACATCACTGTTACTGGAAGGAAAACTATCTGTAAGCAAGAATGTTCATATAATCATAAATTAAATATTAAACATAAATCACAAATTCATATAATCATAAATTAAATTTAGCTTGATGTAATTTTTTTTTTCACTAGAGGTCATGCCAGTGAGTAGCATGTGATCAAATCATTGTTTCTCTAGTTTTCAGTTTGAAATGTAACGCAGCTTGTCTTGTATATTTATGTATGCTCCAGATGATGATCTTGATATGAAGATTGAAACGTCGGAATAATAAAAAGAGTTATTTTAACATGGTTGTAGAATCCATAATTTCTAAAATGAATGCTGATCACCGTGTAACACTAAAAGAAAGGTTCTTCACATCACTGACGAAAATCAAATCCAGGTGGAAAGCCCAAAGGGCTTCATCTATACTGACTGAGTATCCCATACGAGAGGTCAAGGGACCTATAGGCATATCAGTGCCATGTGTGGAGTGCAGATGAGGACTGAGATAGAAATTTATTCATGTTTTTTTCTCTCACTTTTTTTTTTTTTTTTAAGAGTTTCAGGTTGTAGTTGTTTGGGAATAGTTCTTGAGGAAGGCTATTCCAGAGAACAGAGGTGGATGAGATAAAAGAGGATGAATAGAAGTAGGTTCAGTGTGTTTGCAGTTGCACAGTAAAGAGGTGCTGGGCAGCTGCAGCTCTTGTATTAACAGAAGCAACAAAAAAGTGGAGGAATGATGGCTGCCAATTCACTGGAGCAGTGACCATGGAAGAATCTGTAGAATAAACACAGTGTTGAAACACTGCATTTTGTGTTTTGTTTATTTCTCACATAGTCCAGAAACCGTGTTCCAGGGACCAAACATGGAAGTTTTTTCAAGTCTCTAATAACGTGTTGAGGGGGGAAGGGAGATAGCACCGGACGATAAAATTCATCCGCCATCTAAAGACACTCGCAAACATATGCCTGTTGATAGCTTATCCATTACGCGGCCAACCAGGCTGGCAATGCTCATCCTGCTATAGCAATAACTGGCTTGCAAATAAGTTTTTTTTTTTTGTTTTTTTTGCTTCAAGTGAAAGGAGTCTGGGCAACAACAATGTAGTGGAACTTTGAAAATATTATATATCCTTCCAGTCATTGTTTTTTTAATTCCTGGACGACATTTTGTTAAATTGTGAACCACAAAAAGTTAAGGTCACTAGTGCGCCGAAGTTTCTAATATTTATTTAAGAGGCCGAACATATTAGCATCAAAAGGTTATTGAAATTCCTATCTTTAAAAATTGCCGATTTTTTAATAATAATAACAAAATAAAAATAACCTTAAACGAAATGGTTGGTTTCAAAGATTATGCTACACAATATAGAGCATGCAAAAATTCTGAACGTAATATTTTTTTCTATTAATAAACTCAAAAAATTCTACAGAATTTTCCGTGTACTCGACATTGATCTAAGTCGAAACTTATAGAGGTGACAACCTTAAGTTGTCAATGAATCACAAAATTACACAAATGTATGCATCTTTTATTTCAAACTCTATAGATGCCGAACTTCATTTTCAAAAAAAAATATATATATATATATATATTATATTCTGATTTTAATTACGAAACCAAGCGTTTCTGTTATACACAAATCTGTTAGAATTTATTCATTAAGTTTTGTAAAACCTACAGTGCATTAATGTATATACACATACCACAAAGTACAGTGACACGAAGGGGGAAGAGTCTGTCTCATGCATGAAATATATATACTACGTGTAACTATAGTCCTTGAGAAAAATCGTGATGGACACAGTCAACACAATCGTAGATCTGATGCAAATACAAGAAGTACCTAAGTGTTCGGTAAGGGATCACGCTCGCGCACCTAATATATAATTACAAAGGATATATTTCTTGAAAGGTGAGTGCGTTCAGAACTAATATGTTGACTACAGGGCGTTACTGAATACCGTGATATAGCAAACTTTCATTTTGGTCTTTTTTATTTATTTATTTATTTTTAATGATGATAGTCTGTTTTCGGTAACACAGTTTTTACACTGGAATGTTTAACGTACTTAAACTCACGCAGATAAAAATTTTACATATAAAATATGTTTTATATTTTATATCGCCGTCGTCAGATTAGATCGCACCCTGAGGCAAACAATTAAATATCGTCCCTGATGGATTATAAGACCAAAATATAAGAAAAATTCCAATTGCTATTTTGTTTTTATTATAAGAGAAACATTAATGCAAAACGATTACATAATAATATTAATTAAATGTTTGCTCTACTGGGATATCGCACAATAAAACTGTTTATAAGCTCTTCTAAATTTAAATTATAAGACTATGTCCGCTTCTATCGATATAGTTGCTAGACCAACTAATCTTTCTTGGGTCATTGCTGTTCGCAAATCATTTTTAATCAGTTTAAGCTTGGAAAAACTTCTTTCCGCACTTGCTCGCTAACATTCCTGTTAGCGTAACGACGGCGCTTACCGCAATATGGCTGAATGAGTGCCTTTATTAAGCCGCGCCGTGAAGCAGGCTGCCTCTATGTTATACCCTGTCGACGGTACTGATTTTCGCACAATCAGTTGAAATCTCCACATTTCAGAAACCGTTCATTTAATGGTGATATTCGAACTATATCATTCTAAAATTCTATTCTCGGCGCCAGGTCACAACAAACACAAGTTTTTTTTTTTCCCTCCCATATTCTGAAAAGCAACCTACTGTAGCTCCGATTAGACAATAATATGGAAAAAAAAAAAAAAAAAGCTAAATAAACCTACCTTATTTAGTGAATCACACAGTAAACTCATACCTTTTTTTTTTTTCTGTCTGTATCTGATGACAAATTTACCGAAATACTGTGCCAGTATAAATGCTAGCACAATATCATTTATACTGCTGGCTGTTTATATTTACTAGATATTATTAGTTTTTTAGCTCATAATTAAAAAAATGTTCATAACTAAATTCACTGTCTTCTCAATTGTATTGTATTTATGGTTTCATTTCTACTTTTTCGATATATCTTTGTTCATGTATTTGGTTTTCATCATCCACATTGTTTTCTAATGTCATATTATTATTATTATTATTATTATTATTATTTCAGCTTAATTTTAAATCCAGTACTAAATATCGCCATCATTCTGATCTTAAATTGTCTAGGTACAGTGTGAAACACCCACTGACAAAACTGCACTCACTGTTCACTCCTTCTATCAAGTGCTGCACTTCTAGCGAGTGACATGGATTAAAAGAATAGGGGGACGTTTTAAGAACTGCGAGAAGCGGATATTTGTTGCATACCTGTTCCAAGATTGTATTTATTGTTCCAATCACATTATTTTGAATTGATTAATATTACGTTCAGAAACAACACCAAATGATCCATCACAGACATCGGTATATCAATAAAAATATCAATACATCAATAAAAACGTTGATTAGGAACAGTACGGTCGGAAAATCGTCATCGGTATTCCTCAATAGCAGTTCTTGTGTCTGTTGCAAAAACTGTAAATGAAGTGAATGTCAACATATTCCCCGTTTCAAAACCATCTTTTTCAGCAAAAGCACGCATTTAAACACGGTCAATCCAATAATACACACACACACTTTTTACACCCCTGAGAGCTTATAAAGTAGATAATTAGACCACGATATGTGCACAGACCGCCGCGTGAAATGTCTCTCCCCCCCCCCCCTCTCTCTCTCTCTCTCTTCAGCCAGTCAAGAACTGAATCCAATCTGGTGTAAAAATTATTGAACAATTGCCTTGACAAATCATCTTGGTAAAGTAATGATGATGATATTGACCGAAAGATTGAGGACACAATATCACATCACAAACAAAGACATATATGCTTGCTTTGTTGATTTTCAGAAGGCAGTATAGTTCAGATACTGTAATTAACTTGTAATTACAAGTTAATTAACTCTATATTGTAATTAACTCTATATTTAAACCAAACCTAGTTCAAAAACAAACCAGGCTAAAAGTATACAATACATTAGCCTTACCGGTCTTAATGTATGGAAGCGAAATCTGGACAATAAAACAAAAAGACAAACAAAGATTAATAACAGCAGAAATGAAGTTTATGAGAAAAACTGCAAAGTATACCCTATTTGATCACAAAAGAAACGAAGATATTATGAAAGAATTAAACCAAGAACCAGTAATAGAAAAAATTAAAAAATATAAACATAAATGGATGGAACACGTTCAAAGGATGAAAACAGAAAGATTACCAAAACAAGCCTTAAAGTACAAGCCATTAGGAAAAAGAAAACCAGGACGTCCTCTTAAACGATTCAACGATGACTTCTAAGGCCGGAACAGGCCATGCTAGGCCTAAATCCTTGATACGTATGATGATGATGATTTCTATTTTATACCCACAAGAAATTATTACACAACAAGACACAGAGACGAAATAATAGTCGGCACTGCGCTACTGTCAGTAGCCTACTGAGATGTGTACCATATGACTGGTTAACTAGCAACAAATGTTTTGTACGAAAATTCGTTTCTGCACGTGAAAACCGTTCACCGTTTCACTTAGATAGATTGCAGTAAACACATCTAGAAAAGTAAAGTGATCAGCCTGCAAACAAAACTAAGAGTTATTATAAAAAATTATAAAAAATGATGCCTTTGGCTCTTTATTTCAGTAAAAAACTAAGAGTACTGGAAGCATGCATCTTTAGCGGTGTATGTACTGTATGGATCTGAAACGTGGGTAATAAATAAGGAATTAAGAAAAAGAATTTGGGCATTTGAAAGAACTTGTTACAGGAAAATTCTAAAAATAGGATGGGTGCAGAAAGTCACAAATGAAGAGCTCTATTGGAAGATACAATCAAAGGAGAATCTAATGCAGAAGATTATAAAACGGAAGCTGCAATTATTTAGACATATCTGCAGAATGAGCGAGGACCGGAAGATCAAGACATTCATGTTTGGTATTATTTACGGTGTAAGCAGAAGAGGTAAACCATACAGATAATGGATAGACGACATGAAGGACTGGTGTGGAATGGGTGTACAGAAACTGTGCCACTGTGCACTGGACAAAGAAAGGTGGACCCTTACATTTTGAAAGATATTGGTTTTTGGTGATCCATCTTGGTGTAAACAAGAAATCTGACGTCCAATGTCTATTAGGGGCCTTGCAGATTTGGAATGACGGCAGAAATCAGTCACAGGAGAGGTCAGAAAAGGATATTCTTAGATCCAAGGCAACGGAAAACCACCTTGCTTCATAATCACCTCCCTGGTATAGTAGCATACTGCCCCACCAGCCATAAGGCTGAAAGGAATACACATTAAATAATATGAGAACACTATTTTACTCAATGCCACACAATAAACTGGTTCCCAGAAACAAAGGTTTTATTTTTATTTTATTTATTTATTATTTATCCATTTTGTATATGTTATAAAATTTTATTTCGGTTGCTGTGTAAGTGAATAACAAGGGAATACTTCTATTTTTCACAAACACTGACTACTAATATATCGACGACAACAGTTTAGCTGATACACACGACTTATAAGAATCTGTCATCCCATTAATGTTCAGATAGAAAACTTTCGATGCAATTCGCATATGAAACAACTCTTTAAGTGATTCTCTCTTTTCTCACAACCACCACCACTACCATTTTTTGAATTTGATATACAGTAATGGTCTATGATTAGATATATTCATATGGTGGTTTAGAATCCTTGTCCGTTAAATTTAGCTTGGATCAGTTGATTTTGTAAGTTAACGCAGTTGTAGATACATTTATAGATGTGGGCATTATGTTTTGAAATGCTTGGTTTTATTACTAGAATTCTAAGTCTGCCTCTTAACTAATAAGAATAGACCAGCAATTTGGAGCGAGGCTGCAATGTACGCTACCGTCACAAAAGATACTGGCAAGTGAAATAAAGAGAATTTATTACATCTTCAGACATACCAAGATAAAAAATATAAATTGCTTTGCTGTTTGACTTGTGGTATATGGAGAGATGGCTTCCTATTGGCTTCCACTTCCATGACGTCACTCCCTATCTAGGTAGTTTCTTAGATAGCGGTTTACCGTGTAGGATAACTGACAATAAATATCAGTCAATTAGTCACGCTTATAAAAGAAGTCTATCGCGTATTTGTTTTCCCAAGTGACTGGTACGTACAGTTTTTAAAAACAGAACACATACTGGTGACTTTGGACTAGCTGTTTTTGAAGTTAGTTATGCCTCTTTCTTTATAAAATTCATTCCATTCAGATAAATAAAATGGTAGTCCACTGTTTTTTTTATTTTTTTTTCCCTCACAAGTGTCGGCTCCCAAAGGAGAGGTACATAATTGTTAAAGAGTGTGATTTGCTATTGTGAGTCACTGCCCTTTCCACAAGAAATCAAAATTAAAACTTGTGAATTATTCACTTAAATAACAAAAATGAAACCTATCTAATATATATTTCAATAATAATGCAAATTTTAAATAAAACAGAAAAATCGAAGTAAATTATATTAGTAAAAAAAATAAAAAACGATAAATATTTTACAGTTAATCCGTTTTTTTCAAATCTTCACTGATGTCCTAATATTTACCTATATCCATTCTGTAAATTGAATACATAAACTACTGATTACCCATATTAAATTATACTATGTGGTTTTATTACCAGAAAGGATGGGGGATCCAGAGTAAAACAGACTTCTATTTAAACACGCACAGTTTACAAATGTTAAAGCAAAAATTTAATTTGTGAATTTTATGATTCTTTATTTTTTTTATTTTTTTGGTATATCTACTCTATACTATAAAATGATAAACTGAAATTGCAAACGGATATAGGCTTTTAAACAATGAAAAACCTACATCCTGCAAATCAAACAATTAAAATAACAGTACGTGTCAGTATTCATTACTGAAATTAGCATAATAGGCTTATTACTAGCCCGGAACTCGGGGGGGGGGGCGCCGTAGGCACAAGGAAGGGGGGTGAACCCCTTTCGAGTCATCAGAATTCAAGGAGAACCGGCCTACCAGTCCGGAACTCGGGGAATTGGGAGCCGTAGGCGTCAGGGGGAGCAGAGTCCCCCCCCCCCTAGTTAGATCTACAAATCGAGTGCGTTTCCTGATAGTTCACGTGTTTTGCAAGATTAAGAAATCGAAACTTACGAACAAAAACTTTCGCCTGCTGCTTTCACACGAGACAAGCTAATTTATTTTTAGTACAAAAGTACTTATCATCCTTTCATACTAGCTAGGAAATCGAACCCAATCTTTCCAACGAAAGCGCTCATTAATTCAAACGGATGAAAGCATTTAGCGTCGTCAAAAGTTGGGATGAAGGCAGTTAATGAACGACACTTTTATGGTATACCAATGAAGAACGTTCGGATCGAAAACTTCGAGTGGTTGGGGCAGGGGTATAAGGTTTTGTGTTGTTTAATTTTAACCAATGACTAGGAGAGAAAATAGATATTCAGTGCCACCTACCTAACAAGTAAGCTATTGGTGAATATCCTCATGTCGAACTTTTCTGAAAAAAAATATAAGCTATTGGTGAATATCCTCATGTCGAACTTTTCTGAAAAAAAATATAAGCTATTCTTACATTCAGATGATGCGACTTTTCGTGAAAGAACTGCACGAAACCGCACAGTAGCGACATATCAAGTTGTTCTATTGTCACACATTTCATTTAACTGCCAGTTAGTTTAGTATTGTATGTATTGTAATAAATACAATACAATTTCTTTATAACATATATTGAGCATAATGGATAAAAAATACTTATTCTAAAAATCTTCAATAATCTCATATCTTATCCCTTCTGCCTCGAGAAAGAAAATAAGGTATTCCTTTACTTTGGGGAATTTGTTTCCATCTGGGAAACAAATTCCCAAAAAATGTTGAAAAACATCTTTTGGATGTTGATAAATATATTGAGTAGATATCTGAAGTTATTGTCCCTCTTTACAACGCTTGGCATGACCATATCTGGAATACTGTGCGCAGGTTCTGTGGTCTGGTTTCCTTAGGATGACAGATCGGTAACCAAGGTCGTAAGAGGTCTGTGGAATTCTATGAGGTTATTTTAAAAGTTTGTTGCATAGTATTGATAGGCAGAAAACAGGAGAGATGACAGAAACATACAAGTTTCTTCTGCTGTTATGCGTGTTTTGCAGGGTGAAATATATCCACGTTTACGGGAAGAAAAACCCTACTACCATATTATAAGACCGACTAACTCACCTTCAACTGAAGAGCTCTTCTTTCTACACAGAATTCAAACTCACATTTATTCAACCAAATACAATCATCGATATTCGCTGAGCTACGGAGACTTGTTACTAAGAAAGTTTTAGTACATTCAATGCATGGAGGGGTGAAAGAAAAACAAGGAAAAACACTGTGGTTAGCACTGATGTGAGATGTAGTGTTTTTTTTGTTGTTTTTTTTTTCCTTGAAAACCGATAAACGAAGGGAATAGTTGTGAGTGCACATTAAATGAATACGTTTAAGAAGAGATATGAGGTGTCGTGTCCTTGTGTGAATCCTCCACAATGTATCTCCTGAAGACCATGTAGATGCCTCAATAATTATAACACAAAATTCAAAAATCTCTTCATAATCCTTCAATTTTGCCTGAGGAAATCATCAGGTAAAAAGGGAAAAAATCACAAATCGTGAACTTTGGGATATTTTGCAAGCCTGTTTATATGATGCGAAAAAGGTGAGGGGTAATAAAATCTCATTTCTGGTAATTCAAAATAAATATCCGATTATTAAAAAAAGTAATAAAATAACACAACAGGAGCATTTAATTATCATAATACAATATGCTATAATAATAAAACCGTACAATAAAATTTTATATTAATTCCATAATTTGCATTCTCCGAAGCAATTCGTTCCAGTAATATTTCATGCAAAAAAACTTCGAAGAATCTGTAGCTCAATGAAATATTAAGTTATTTCTTTACCATCAAGCGACGCTTCAAAAAACAGCTGAAACATGAAAAACAAAGAACTGACACTTGTCACAAGCATGGCTTCCTTTAAAGTCTCTTTTTTGACGAAATTACTCTTCCAAATGTTGCACAAAACTCTAAGCTCGAATGAGATGTAAGCTACCTGTCTTGCATAAATATCACATACGATGTTTCCATTAATTAGTTGTGCGATTTCGCAAAAAATCGCACGAAAAGTCATGAAATAACACATCCCACAAATATCTACAATTGTTATTTAAAAAAAAAAAAATGGCAGTTACACGTCAACAAGTTATGCCACTAGGTGGCAGAGATTTTTGTCGTACGAAAAGAAAATTCAGCATCAATAAATTATTTTTAATTATGCCGTTTGATTATATACACGACCCAGTTTTTCATGAATACTGCATACGGTGCCAAACCATGTAGCACAACAAGGGATGCGTGCTCAATGAGTGAAACTGTGTCATTACAATAATGAAAACCAGAATAGGTTCGGAATTAATGAACTTCCTCATGAACGTTATCAAAAGATGGAAACGTGATGTTCGCTAAAAAGAAACTCAAGAAAGAGTTAAACAGATCGCACGAGATGGTTGAAAGAACTGTCCGTTTTTCCCGTCAATCAATGGATTTTAGCGATTAGGAGTACAAGACCACCACCATTATAGAGGTTTATGCCAAAACAATGACGTCCTGAGCTCCACAAATTCGATTTCCATGGAAGGACCGCCACGTACAAGCGAAATATCCCTTCAGACAATGGTCGGGTTCGGTATACATAGTGCAGAACTCTGCAATTGGACAATAGACAGAATCTGAAGTAAGGAATCACAGCACTCACTTCATATCCGACAGTTATGTCTAGATATAACGCTGTTAATGATAACCTTACTGACCAGAATGCACTGTATCGTCTTCTAAGATGATACGAGGCATTCTGTAGCGATGGGTGATGTGTTACCATGCGGAAATGCCTCTCCTAATATGACAAGGAATTATCCTATCGTAGTGCCGGGGAAAATGAACTATCGAAAACTGCATTAGCGTTCTAAACAATTTTGTATTGCCTATGCTGGTAGTGGCATTATGGAAAGATCCATCTAAGTGTCAACGTAATAGTGCAACATGTATACTGCAAGGATTGCTGGAATCATATTGTTTAAACAAAAATAACACTTTCACAGATATAACCATTGGATAGACTTTGATTATCACCGAATAATTTTCTAAACGTGTTATAATATCTTATAACACATTTCTGTCGTATCTGAATTTATTCTAGAAAACAAAACGACACAAAATTTTCTCATTACGTTTATTTTTGAATAATGTTTGAATTAAAATCCTTGTAATATAAAGTATGCTGAAAGGGGGAAAAAAATTCTCATAAGAAAAACTAGGTCTATCGAAATATGGAAAAAAAAAATTTTCTTTTTCCCCTTCTAAAGTCTCAGACTACCACCCCTGCTTATTGGAAGCTTGAAAATGTTCCATGTTTGGTCTCTATAACTGGGTTTCCAGACAATATAAAAAAAAAAAAAATTTAAATACAATAATAATAATTCATTCCAAACTGGAGAAAAAAAAACTTTACGCATTCGCGGTACTAAAATTTTGTACTATAGGCTTCAGGAGCGGCTAGTTCATAGGCACTACGGAACTGAAGCACCCCCAATTTTTCTCGATATATAAATATATTTATTAATTTATTTATATTTGCTAGCAATATTTAATTTTATCATCAACAATCCTATACAATTCTCTTATTTTGTAAAAAAAATAATAATAAAAATCCATCTTGTAACACTTAGAAGGGCGAAGGACGCTAGCGGCACTTTGTTTTCCACAGTGTCATATTGCTACGCGCGCAAGCATATGCACGTCATAGTGAGATGCGAGCTATTAGCGTAATGCGGCACTGTCCGTCGCGCAGTACACTACTAGCTCGATAAAGGGATATCATTCAGCTTCATAAAGAAACTTCTCAAAAAATTCGAGCTTGAATGGCCCAGCTTCCTAATTTCTATTCCTTACCCGGGACTGACGATGATGAAAACACTCCTCAAATGGAGGAAAAACTTAATCTAGTAGTCTCCGCCTCTACTTCCTCTGATCAAGGAGAGATGCAAGAAGTGCAAAACTCTCGCCTCGGAGTCAACAAATTATATTGGCATGGATGAAGATGCTCCCAATACAGACTCCTCTGCCTCCCCCAATGAAAAGGTGCCCCAGTCATCCTAAGGGAAAAGCAGCCTTAAGAACCATCACGGCCAACTTGCAGATAAACTATTCCACTGCCAAAATATAGACGAGGGCATCAAAATTCAGTCCACTACGGTGACAGACTACAGAAACTTAACAAAAGAGATGGACGTCAGAGGTATTCAGTATCATACCTTCTCACTTACTTCGGAAAAAAAATTTGAAAGTGGTGCTCCGAGGAGTATCCAAAGACATTGACCCAGATGAAACAGCTGCTGACCTCAACTTGCAGGATCTGCCTCCTATAAAGGTCAGCAGAATGTATAGATCAAATAAGACCCCTATGCCTCTAGTTCTTGTGGAGATCCATAATATTTATAAAAACATATGCAACTTGAAGTCAATCTGTGGGCTTAAAATCTCTCCAGAACTACTGAGGAAAAGAGCTTCTTCTGGGCAGTGCCACAGGTGCCAAAAATTTGACCATGTCCAGAAGTTGTGCAAAGCTCAGTACAGGTGTTTAAAATGTGGTGAGACCCACCCCACACATACCTGGCCCAAGTCAAAAACCACCCCGGCTAATTGCAGCGGCCATCACCCTGCTAACTATAGAGGGTGTATTTACCATCCCAAAAACAGGCAGACTGAGTCAATCAGTCAATCTACCTCATTATCTAAAACTCAAGCTCATCAGTCTCCCACCAGTTCGAACAGGGCGACAGGTGCTCACCCGCCATTAACTGATCCCCCCCCCCCAAGAAGATGAACCTTCCACATCAAACAAGGACATATGTCGACGTGGTCCGCTCCAAAAAGACAATCCATGACCAGAATCTGCCTAATCCACATTCAAATATACAAGCTGTCATCACCTCCTCTCTTGCAAATATGCTAAAAGGATTTCAGTAACTCAAATCCATCACTAAGTACTACAAAAAGGTTTTTACAGCAAACCCAGTCCATTTTATCAGCACTCTCTGATGTATAAGAAAAAACTTTTGATTCTCTAAAAATTATTGCTTGGAATGCAAACGGTCTCAAAAACAAAATACTGGAAATACAAGAATTCAATTATAGATATAATCCGGATATATTATTAATTAATGAAACTCACCTGAGACCTGCTGACAACCCCAAAATCAGAGGATACCATATTTATAGGAATGAGAGACTCGAATATAGAGGTGGTGATACACTCATGCTCATCAAAAATTACATCAACCATCATTCTGTAGCCAACCCTAAAACCACTAATCTCGAAATCACAGGTATTAATGTCATCACTAACTCCGCCGGAAACCTAAAAATCTATGCTGCTTACAACCCACCATCAAAAACATTGCTGACCTCAGATCTGGATGCCATCCTCGGAGTTAAAGTACCAGTCATTATCGCCGGAGACTTAAACGCAAAACATCATGCCTAGAGCAGTAGGTCTATAAATAGGAATGGCTGCATCATTTTCTACTCAAGTTCCAATTGCGCAGCTGTGGCTGGCCCCTCGGTATAAACTCATGACAGTCCGATTGGTTCCTCCGACGTCTTGGATATAGTTGTCCTCCAGAATGCTAAATTACAGTACAACCTGGAATCACTGAACGAATTATCCTCAGACCACAACCGTATCCTGCTCCAACTGGGTAATCAGAAGGGACTGCTCCCTTCGCCTCACACCTTCATACCTTGGGGAAAATTATCCAAAATGCTCCCAAATTGCATTGGCCCTGTTCCTCATATTAGTTCCAAGGAAGAAGTCGAATCTGCAGTGAATAAACTTACTCATCAAATCAACGCAGCCTTATCAGCTGTCACCTCAAATTCAACTGCTTCTAAGCTTAAACGACTACCACAAGATATCATGAACTTAATCAGCGGAAAAAAATAAAGCAAGAAAAAGATACCATAACACCAGGGCACCCCAAAACCAAACGTTTCTCAACAAATTGAATAGTGCAGTGATAGATGCACTTAAAGCCCACAGAAACAAATTACGGGAAGACAAATTAGCCTCCATATCACCCGGTGATCAAACATCTGGAAGCTGCTGAGAAATATCAAAAACAAAAATAAATCTCTTCCCCCTCTCAAATCTAATCTGGGCATTGTTCACACAGATGCTGAAAAGCCGAAACTGTAGTTAAAAATTTAGAAAAACAGTGCAGCCTTTCATACGATAACCTAAACTTCAATCATATTTATAAAATTCACCGCCACGTCAGATACGTGCTAAAATGGCCTGAGACCTGTACCAGCCAACTCACACCTACTTCTCCAGCTGAAATTTATGACATTATACAGAATTTAAAGAATAAAAAAGCTCCTGGACCTGACGGCATATTCAATAAAGTTATTAAACCGCTGCCCTGAAAGGCCATTGTACATCTTACAACAATAATAAATGCCATGTTCAGATTTAAGTACTTTCCCTCTGCATGGAAGTTGGCAGGCGTGGTTCCTATTTATAAGCCTGGCAAGGATCCACAGCAGCCTCAAAGTTATCGTCCCATAAATCTGATTTCTAATTTGGGCACAATTGCAGAAAAAGTCATCCTTTCCAGAATTCAAGTCTCTGTAAACAAGTTAAATATCTTTTCTACAGAACAATTTGACTTTCGCCAGTTTCACAGCACTACCCAACCAATCCATAGACTAATTGGGTTCATTACTACAAGCTACAATTGGCACCAATACACCGGAGCAGTTTTTCTTCACTTAGAAAACGGCTTTTGACAAGCTATGGCACTTTGGACTACTATACAAGTTGATTTCAGCCGTCATTCCACTGGATCTAGCCCACCTTATAAAGTCATTTCTTAGTTGCAGACGAATGCAAGTCAAACTAAACGATGTATTATCTACTTAGCGACGAATTTTGGCAGGAGTGCCTTAAGGGTCCCTCCTGGCACCGATACTTTTCTCGATTTACATGGCGGACATACCGCACAATCCAATGTCATCTATCATTGCCCTCTACGCTGACGACACAGCTATACTATCCAGATCTATTAAACCGCATCTTGTCACCAAGAAACTGCTAGAAAACCTGCTGAAACTAGAGCACTGGTTCTCCAATTTGAGATTGCACGTAAACTCTCAGAAGAGCATCGCTATGCTTTTCACTAAAAACTCAATATCTCCTAAAGAAGACATCTTTCTATTTGATATCAAGATTCCCTGGAGAGCAGAAGCCAAATATCTCCGTGTACTGCTAGACAGAAAACTAGCCTTCAGTCCACATATAAAAGCCTCATGTACAAAGGCACCAAAAGTCATAGCACAGCTTTACCCTCTTATCAATAGGAATAATAAGCTGGATACCAAAATCAAATTGCTCCTCTATCAGTTGACGATTCGTCCCATTATTACTTATGCGTCCCCAGCCTGGAGCCACACGCCAAGCACAAATATCCTCAAACTGCAGAAAGTGCAAAACAAATGCCTACGCATGATTTTAAATGCGCCATGGTATATCAGAAATGTTCAACTTCATCGGAACACAAATATCCCTTATATCTACTCTTTCCTGTAATCTTTAGTAGTAAAGTTCTTCTCAACATCGTCCTCACATCCAAATGAACTAGTACAACAAGCAGCAAATTATGATGAATCAGATTTCTCCAAATATAGGAGACCTAAGGCCATCCTAATTCCTAACGAGGGTCTATAACTCGCAACCACTGGGGCAGAGCACTTAGCTCGTAAACTTTCCCCTACACAGTAACCTTATCAGATAGCAGGGATTATAAAAGCATTTTGCTTCACCCTTATAGACAGTAATGTTTTGCGTTTTTGCGTCGCGCAGTAACACTGTTGTTTATATGCAGTTTGCGCCAGTAGTAGAGTGGTCGTAGTGCTTACCGTATTTATTCCGTCTCTTTAAATATCTGGACATTACAATTAAAGACATAATATTTGTTACAGTATTTTTTAAGTAATTTTGAATTATACTTAACTGTATAATTTTATCGATAATAAACAATATTTTTTCATGTTTAATTTTTTTTTTAATTTTTACCATAATTTTGATATTTTATCCAAACACGTATACACTGTATACGAAAGTTGCAGCACCCCCCACGATTTCAAGCCACGAGCTGTCACTGATAGGCTCACAACCTTTCTTGAGAGGGAATCACATTAAAAATAAATAACATAACAACATAAAATTCATTAACTGTATTTTATAGTCCATGTTTCTAAAGCTCAAAGAAGTTGGGCAAGATTTGCGAATTGACAATTTCTGTGCTAAAAACTGTTTCTTTTTCTTTTTTTTATTATTTTTTTTATATTGACAAGGATGCGATATCATTTTATTCAACTTTTCCTGTTAGGCAAGATGCGTAACAGCACATACTATTTTTCAAAAAAAAAAAAAAAAAAAAATAGCGATGTACATACGGGGGGGGGTCTGGAAAGTTCTGATAAACACTTAGAACAAAAATGTTTTTTCATATAATTTGTTTCTTTTTTCAGAAAATATATTTTCTTTTAGACATAAAGACATAAGAAGACATAAAATTAATTAATTTCTGTTCTCTGTCTTTATCAGAATTTTCCAGATTCCCCTCCCCTTTGTGTGTGTGTGTGTGTGTGCGTGCGTGCGCATAATACCAACTCCACAAAGTGATCACAGCCATAATAATAAAATGGCACCGCTGATTTTTCTTGCAATACCCGAATACATCTCGAAATGTCATTATTTGCATCCGGTATTGAACAATGCATGTCAAACACGCGGGCCGAATGAAGCCTGCCGACAAGTAACATGCCACCCGCCAAATTTTGTAACCAATATGTTATTTAATTTTTGACAACACCGAATTAAATAAACGTATTTAAAAAATTAACATTTCCACTTAAGATTATTTTATACGCCAAACTACTCTGCAATTTCTAAAGGAAATAATGTTCTATTTGTCATTTCAAAAAATCTTGTTACATCACTGCATAAATATCGAATTTTACCGAGCAAGCCTACGTACGCGGCTACATCCGCTGACCACAGCAATCGGAGGCTATCGGAGACTTGAAAAAGCAATTTTCAAGTCGTAAGAAAGTGTAGTGTTTTCTTTATAATTAATAAAGAATTTATAAAAATAATGTCGAAACCTTCAACCAGTATGAGTAAAAAATGATTAATTGAAGTAGAACATCGTAGTTTTCAAGAAAAATGGAAGTTACAATATTTTTGTATTCAAGGGGGGGAAAAAATTATGCCCGATATGTAGAAACTCTATTGCAGTTTGCAAAGAATATAATATTAAAAGGCATTACAATACAAATCATAAAGAAAACTATGACAAATACGTTGCGAAACTTCGTGGAGATAAATTGTCAGAATTAAAGTTGACACTTCAAAATCAACAAAGTGTATCTACCAAACCTATTGAAGATAATAAAGCAACGGTAAAAACCAGTTATCTCTTATTACATTTAATTGCAAGCAAGTTGAAACCATTCACTGAAGGGGAATTTATTCGCGAATGTATTATTAAAGCAGTTGAAGTGTTGTGTCCTGATCAATTAAAGAATTTAAAAATATAAGCTTATCTCGAAATACCATTGCTAGCAGAATTGATGATGTAGCCGGGAATCAACTAAAATAATAATTCCAGCATTTCAGACCCATTCCCTTGCAATTGACGAAAGTACAGACGTACGGGATATCGCTCAGCTGGCTGTTTTTATTCGTGGATGTGATATGAACTTAAAAGTAAGTGAAGAACTTCTAGAAATTATTCCTATGCACGATACAACCACTGGAGTTGATATTTTTGACGCCCTTATGGAAGTTATGAATGAATACAATTTACTGTTAAAAAAGCTAGTTTGTCTTGCAACTGATGGTGCTCCTGCCATGACTGGTGTTGGTAAAGGAGTTGTTACGTTACAAATTTAAAAGAAAAATGCAAAGAACAAGGTAATAATAATTTTTAACATTTTCATTGCATTATTCATCAGCAAACACTATGCTCCAAAGTTTGAAATATTGGACATGTCCTAAAAAAATGTCAGTAAAACTAAATTATATTCGTGCACGTGGGCTTAATCATCGCCAATTGAGTAACTTTCTAGAAGATATAGAAAGTGAACATAGCGATCTACCTTATTATACAGAAATTAGATGGTTTTCCAGTCATAAAGTTTTAAAGCGATTCTTGGAATTGCTGGACAAAATTACCATTTTTTTAGAATCGAAAAATTATGAATATGAAATATTAAAAAATGATCAATGGATAAAGGACCTGGCTTTTTCAGTTCACATTACAAGTCACCTTAGTCAACTTAATCTTAGGCTACAAGTCAAAGATCAAGTAGTTACCATGTTATTTGTTAATATTACAATATTAACATTCTTAAACAGAAATTATTACTTTGGCAAAAACAAATCAAAAAGAAAATTTATCCCATTTTGAATGTTGTCAATCATTATTGCAAAAATCGCCGAAATTGAAAATTTCAGAATATGCTAATCAAATTAAGTTATTATAAAATGAATTCAAAAGAAGATTTTTAGATTTTAAGAAATATGACAATCAGTTTCACCTATTTACTTCTCCTCTATCGACTGATGTTAGAACTGTTGATGACAATTTACAGCTGGAATTAATCAAAATTCAGTGTGATATTCCGTATTGAAACAAAAATATATGGATGTTGGAATTCCAAAGTTCTATAATTATTTATCAGTCGATCGATACCGCAATGTGTTATGTGCAATTAGGCGTATTTTATCTATGTTCGGTAGCACATATTTATGCGAACAACTATTTTCAACTTTAAAGAATAATAAAACTGCGATAAAAGTTAGAAAGAAATATACGAAGTTCACTGGATGCGCTGCGCACAGTCCAAAAGTAAACTCCATACTCAAGTTATTCCGGTATACTCTGACTGACTGGATGGATGGATGGATGGATGGATGGATGGATGGATGTCACTCAAATCTGCAATCTTTACAAAAAATCTTGCCAAGTCATTCCAATTTTTGATTCAGACTAGTTGCAATAGTACAAAGGGACAAAGATGAAGAATTATACTTAGTCTAGCCATAAATACTGTTACAACTTGAACGCGCATAAACTTTTAATCTATCAGCATTTACAGCTTTCAGCACATACAAACCACATGTATAATGTGCATATAGCGGCACTCAATGTTCGAATTGTCCCCCTTTTGCCTTCACGCACGCTCGAAGTCTGTGAGGCCACATATCGATGGTGGCACGTACAACATCCAACGAAAACGCTGCAGCTGGTCGCTCCAAATCCATCTTCAGGTTGGCGATGCTGGGGTGTCATTTCTTGGAGGCTACTCTCTCAAGCTCTGACTACAATTTGAAGTTTCAGAATGGGACTTCCAGACGGCCAACCAGGTGGTGATATGTGATCGAGCACATTCGCTTCCAACCACTGCTGTGTGATCTTCGCCTTGTGTGCAGGGACTGAGTTCTGTTGAAAGGTCCATTGCCTACTGTGAAACAAATCGTTGTTCAGGAGCCGTACCATATTCCAGCACGGTGTCTTGATACACTATGGCGGAGGTTTTGACCCTTTTCTCCCAGAAATGCAACTTGGATACACCCTCAATACGTCACCCCCCCCACACACACACACTTCAAACCATCACTGACGCAGAGTGATGGCCCCTCTGGATCCTGGGCACTATGACACTTGCTGTGCGACCATCCGAAGGATATACCCGATCGTTTTGGTGGTTAAACGACTCTTCAATGGTGAAAATCTTGTCATCTGTAAAGAGGATATCTCTGTGTCTGTTGTCGTACCGCAGGAGGTGCCTTTGATTTTATCACCCTCTGCCGCATAAGTTGTGGTGTTACGAAGTGTCCAGTAGCGACGATAGGCTCTCACCTACACGCCATCAGTTAGTACACGTGACATCGTTCTCTGTGAAACATTCATCTCTCACGATATCACTTTCTGTGTTCCCACAGAATTACGGCGGAGGCGTGCCTTCACAGCCCTCACATCCTGTTCTTCGGCAGTCAGATATGTCTTTTGTATCATTTTTAACGTTAATAGTCCCATATACAAACATCCTACCGATCCCGGGTGTTTTTAGCCTGTTGAAAATAACTGGTGCTGCATTCCAACCTTGCGAAATGCTACTTACAGCTACACGGTTCTCATAATCTCCCCACTGTATGTTAACCAGTATACAGCTAGACCTCTCTATATATACTGATAAATACGCGAATGTTGGCTGCGCCACTAACGGAACCCAGCTCGAGCAATTTGTCGAGTTATTTGGTTTCAATCAGACTATTCGTAGTGGCAAAATAAAATTATGTCTACAGTACATAAGCCAAAAACCAGCTGAAGCATGAAAAGCATTCTAACTTTTCATATGCCTAATATTTTTTACCACAGCACCATTACTCGATAGCTTGGTCGCAGACTTCATAGTCCTCGCAAAAACATAGAAATATCGACAACAGAAAATTGTTCTGTGAACATTTTCAACTTGTACTGTATAAAAACAATTACAATTATCGCCGCTGTTCTGATGCCTATGCTGTCCAGTGAGTGCTCTGAATGAAGTCATTTCCATTGTTAAACAAGTCCTGGTTCAGGAGTGATCGATGGAAAAAATTATGTATCACCTATTTCATATTTTTCCAGAAAATTCTGGGGAAAACTAATCTCAAATTCAGCGTATAAATGAAGAAAACAAAAAGGATAAAAAAGGCAAAAAAAAAAAAAAGATCAAAGAAGGAAAAAAACTTGAATATTTTAAAATAACGAAAAATCTAAGTCAAAGTAATTAAAGCTTAGTAAGAAATGACGTACATATATAAACTGAGGAGGAAACCTTTTGTCCCGTTTCTAAAGAATCGTGAACTCAAAAGAAATGTGATTCGATGTACAGTACTCCACTATTATCAGGACGAGTGAAACGTGTGCATGGCAATGCTTTTTATGTGAGTTTTAACAGTAAATTTAAGACATGCTGTCTATAATAAAACCGGATTTGCTTAAGTATGATTATTTATTAGCATAGAATTTTCAGCCTACATATTCCTTCCTTTCCGTGTGATGATGCGCATCCGCGAATCCCCTTTGCGGGGAGGAATGGTACCATCTAAGTCCCCCCCCCCCCAAATTTTATCCAGGCTCCGGAACCGGCATAGCTGACGAATCAGACCTATGGCTGGGTCAGTATTCCTGATTATAATCCGTGTGTGTTCACGAGACCGGTTTGTCTGCTTGCGGGATGAAAAACTCCAGATGAGCTGGTGGAAAAAACCTGCTGTCCACGCCCAAGACCGGCTAGCTTTGGCTATGGCTGAGGAAGATTTTTAGCTCCTCGCGTCGTCGACGGGAATCGAACCTAGGACACTCCCGTCCAAGACATATGGTTGCGAAGGGCATAGCCACTAGGCTATGTCCTTCGCAACCATATGTTGATGTAACTTTGAATTTATGTAACTTCGCAACCATATGTTGATGTAACCACTAGGCTATGCCCTTCGCAACCATATGTTGATGTAACCACTAGGCTATGCCCTTCGCAACCATATGGCGCGGATAGCCTACGTATTGAAGGTCATCTTCAGTGTGAAGATGGCCTCAATAGCAAAGCAATAAAACAAAAATAACACTATTCAATACACGTTTTGAAGTTTTCATGAATTGCTTTTATGTATTTTGACGAGCTGATTGCGAATATGTGGATCCTCCATAGCTCAGTCGGTATAGACCAGACCTGCACAAGATACGGCCTGCAATGTTATTTATTTTGGCCCGTCTGCCTCATTGAATTATTTAATCATACGGGGGAATATGAAATTAGACGATTTTTTCCTAGCGTTGAATTAAATTTTTACTAAGACTCTGCATTAATGTCACAATCATGTTTCTTTCAACTCGACAATAAATTGCACTTGGAGTTATTCCCACTATCGTATTTAATAACAAATTATTACAATCGCTTCGAGGTTTTGTTAGCGCTAGTGTCGCTGCGGAGAAATTCAAAGTTACATCTCCGTGATAACGACTTGATGTCTACGAACGAGAACGAATCGTATTACACAAAGTTGGCCGTGCCTTGTGGCAGTGTAGTGGTTGGTTGTAGCTGGAGCAATGCATTGCATAACTGTTATCATAACCTGCATTATTGCGAGTTTTTCATCATTAGTTTTTTGTAATTAATATTGTCAATCTCGACACAGTGAGCTTAAGTAAAAAGCATAAAATAGATTCGGAACATCGAGCATTTAACCCTGAGTGGACAAACAAATTTTCTTACGTTGTTTAAGAACAAAATAGTGTGCATTGTTTGCCGGGAATCTATCGTTGTGCTGAAAGAGTACAATCTGAGACGTCATTTTGAATCGAAACATCATAACCTTGGCAAGTTGGATGCAAGTGAAAAGCAGCAAAGTTATTGAAAGTCCTTAGCGGTGAGCAACAAGCCTTTAAAAAAGTGACATCTGCAAATGAATTTGCCACAAAAGTAAGCTTAAAAATATCACAAGAAATAGTTTGTGCTGGCAAATCATTTACTGAGGGAGAGTTGATAAAAAAGTGTCTGTGATTGCCGTTTCCGAATTGTGTCCTGATAAGAAAAATAATTTTGAAAATATGTTTGTCCCGTATGACTGTTCAGCGCTGGGTGGCTGATATTGCCGAAGATCTTAAAGATAACCTGCAAAAATCGGCTAGTAAATTTGTCTATTATTCGCTTGCTATGGATGAAAGTACTGACATGCAAGATACTGCACAGTTTTTAATAAATGTAAGAGGCGTATCGCAGAAAATTTAAAGATATGTGTAACCGAAAAACTATCGTTAAATTTCAAGAATTTAGTAGCAATTTGCACTGATGGTGCCCCATCTATGTGTCGAAAAAATGTTGGTGCTGTAACATTTATTGAACAATATGCAAGTACAGTAAACCATTGACAAAATTTCACTGCCTAATTCATCAGCAGGTGTTATGTTCAAAGGTTTTGCAGTTTGATCATGTGATTAAAGTAGTATTTGCTCTGGTCAACTATATTCGAGCTCGGGGTTTGAAACACAGAATGTTTCAGGCGTTTCTAGAAGAAAACGATGCCGAGTACGGGGATCTACCATACCATACTGATGTACGTTGGATGAGCCGCGGTAAAGTTTCGTCACGCTTTGTCGCTCTAAAAAATGAACTAGTTGAATTTTTGGAATCTCAAGAAGATATGGAAAAATTCCCAGAAATAATGGATGAAGAATGGAATCAAGATTTATTTTTTGTGTGTGACATTTTGGGTCACTTGAATGACCTTATCTTACAGCTTCAAGGAAAAAATAAGTTTGTTTTTCAGTTAATGTCTCTTATAAAGGCATTCAAAATGAAATTAAGTTTGTTTGAAAATCAACTTGCTAAGGGGGAAATGTCACATTTCTTAACTTGTCGACAGCATATTCCATCAGAATATCATTCAATGGCGGGTGGTAAATATAAGAAGCACATATCACTCTAAGTGAGGAGTTTCAGAAAAGAATGCTATTGAGTGATGAAGACGAAATCCGCATAAAAGTGACTGAGGATCCATTTTCTGTCGAAGCAGGAAATCTACCTGTCGAACTCCAGATGAAAGTTATTGATCTCCAGTGTTCTGAAAAATATTGGGTCAAGCATAGGGAGAGTACTTTACAAGAGTTTTATTCTATTCTGTTCATTGCATTTCTTTGTTGCCACTATTTTAACAAACATTTTCGGTCATGAACTTGAACAAAACCAAACAGCGTTCATCTTTAAGTGATATCAATTTAGAGGCCATATTAAGAACGGCCACTTCAAACATGACACCAAACTTTGATAAAATAGTGGCAACAAAGAAATGCAATGTGCCACATTGTGACATTCTGAATGTCACAATGTGACATTCGGTCACTGATATTTCACTGAGAATAAGTGTGATATTCTCAGTGAAATTATCAGTAAACTTTGTGTTTATGTTTAAGTGGTTTTTATTGAGAAATTTTGCAGCTATATCTGTTTGTAAATAACTTTGATTATAATTTTAATTGTAACTCTCTAAAAAATTTAAATATGCATATTAGTATTTACTGTAGACCTACTAACAAATTTACTTAAGTTTAGCTGCAGTGGACTAGTAGATTCTAGGTCCGAATTACTTAAGTTTAGCTGCAGTGGACTAGTAGATTCTAGGTCCGAAGTGATCTGGCCCTTGGTCAGGTGGTCCAAGTTGGGTTTGGCCCTCAAAGACAATCAATTTGTGCAGGCCTGGTATAGACGAAGCTCTGAAAGAACTGGCTTCGAATCCCATCTAGGACGTGGATAACCTTTATCAGGACTTTTCAGCTGGAGGTGAGTTAGCCGGTCTCATATGGAGATGACAAGGTTTTCCATCGCACAACCGACCAGTAGAACACACACAATTTACAAAGAATATTTACAGGCATAGAGCTTAACCACCTTATCCTGGAGTTATGGTTACGAAATCGAAGGATACCTGGAAGGTCGTGGGCGCATAAGTGCCTATTAGAGCCACTGATGATGATGATTGCGAATATGTTTTTTTTTTAATCTATCAAACATCATTTTTGAGAAAATAATATCAGCATGCATTAAAGCTGTTCGGGTAACATGAACAAATTTTAATACATGCTGATAAACTGATCATATTACATGAACAATTTTAGCACAACCACAGTTATTATGTTGTAATGATCGGCCTTCTAGAGAAAATTATGATCCAGGGAACACTAATGTTTCGAATGAGCTTCTAGAACCACCATTCCCTCCCCCCCCCCCCCACGACCAAAAAAAAAAAAGCCTCTTACCACAACTTCACATTAAATTTGGTCTCGAAACATTTTGTTACTTTTCTAAAGAATAGTAAAGCATTTATTAATTTCAGGAATAAATTGCCAATGTAAATTTGAAAATTAAAATCACGGTCAAATTAAAGCCAAAATAAATTTTAAAAAAAACGCATTTTTATCTGCCCAAATACAGATATTTACCGGAGGATAGCTATTTGACAAGCTAAATGAAGTAAAACAAAATCAGCAGAGTTGCCTTTTAAGTGTTACGTTCAATTTGTTCGAACTTCTTTAGTAACGTCGTCTTGCTATTATGTTAATATTATAAATTAGACAGTTGTTATGTGTCATTCAGTCGTTTTCGACTCTTGGTTATCATATGAACAAAGGCTCTCCATCCCACTTGGCCTCTTGTCCTTTCTTTCAGCAATTGTAAGTTCAAGTTGGTAAGTTCTTTTATGTTGTCCATCCAACTCTTTTGCTGTCTTTCTCTTCTTCTTATGCCCTCAATCTTCCCCAACATAACTGCTTTTTCTAATGTTTCTAATTCGTCAGTTACTTCTGTTTAGCAATGATTGCCTCCAAAGAGCATTCTGTTTTTATACTTTCTAAAACCTTATTGGTCATTCTTGCATTCCATGGGATTCTTAATAGTCTCCTGCACACCCATAATTCAAATGAATCAATTCGCTTTCCGTCTTTCTTCTTAATAATCCAGCAATGATAACCCAATGGAAATACCATTGCTTTGACAATTCGAACTTTCGTGGCCTTACTCACATTTCGTGGCCTTATTTACTTACTTACTCAGTAAATCATAACTTTCAACGATCTCTATTTTATCTCCCTCTATTACAAATTCATCTAAATTGCCAGAGGCCATCACTTTTGTTTTGCTTATGTTTAAATTAAGCCTGGCTTTGTTACTTTCCTTCTTAGCCAACAGAATCAACCGATCCAGATCTTCCTTAGTTTCTGTTATGAGGGTTGTATCATCTGCATATTTCAAATTATTTGTTTTTCTGACACAAATCTTAATTCCAGCTGGGTCTTTGTTTAGTTAGCCATTCTCATAATATATGCACTATAAATATTAAAAAGATAGGGCGACAGTATACAACCCTGCTGCACTCCTTTTTCCACTCGAACACTGTTTCTTCAAAGACTGTTTTTACTGAAGCTTCCTGGTTATCATCCAGCTCTCTTATCAAGATAATTAAATGCTCAGGCAATCTCATTGATCTCATTACAATCCACAGTCTGTTGTGATCCACACAATCAAAAGCTTTCTTATAATCAATAAAACAGATAAATACTTCATTCTGAAATTCTCTTGTTCTTTCCACAATCCATCTCATGTTTGCTATCTGGTCTCTAGTTCCTTCTACTCCCCCTAAAGCCTGCCTGTTGTTGGCATTTCTCTATTCACATATGGCTCCAGCCTTTATTGGATTACTTTCAGCATAACTTTATTTACATGTGAAATTAGAACGATGGTTCTATAATTCTGCTATAAATCCATAGGTTGTTAAACATGGCGATAATGGTTAATATCCTTGAAATTACATCTAGATTTCTTTCCGATCAACTTGTTCACTGCAAGTAGTAACACAACAAAAGGTTTCTCCTGGATCATAGCCATTAAGAAAAGCGGGTCTAAGGAAGATGAAATTTCGTATGCTTCTTATCAGGGAAACTCTAGCCGATTTACAAACGAACAGCGTTTAAAAAAAAAAAAAAATCTAATTTTGTGATAATTATTGTTTTTAGTTTTCATTAAAACTGTACCAAAATGTTTCCATTACAAATGGTGGGTATTGCATAAAATTTGAAATTAGATTTGAATTCGGTACACTTGAATTTATAAAAATCATTATATTATGCGTAAAGAACAAAAATAATAATTGAATCTGTTGTACAGCGTAATATTAATTTTTCGGATAAACCTGCTGTTAAGACCATTACAAATAAAAGAAGGCGATGAAATTTTAGTCTGCTGCAGCAAGGTTTTATCAAGATGAGGTAGCATCTTGACAGTACCTGATTTTTAACAAAACTAATGATGGGAAGAGGCATGAATATATCTCTCAGTATGAGACTTCTTTTCTAGTATACACGGAAAACTGAAGACTGCCGTCTTAAGATTTAGGAAGGGGAAAAAAATATTTATTTCGACCACTAATTAAAATGAATTCTGTGATACAATCTTCTTCTTCTTTCACTACGCGTTATTCCCACTTCCTGTGCAGGGTCCGCGTGTTACTTAGATGCGACTTCTTGTTAGTACCACTCCCAACCGACCTGTCGCCGGGGGGGGGGGATATATTTTTGACTGTAGCAGCGTATGTTCACGGGATGAAAAACGCCAGATAAACTGGCGGGAAAAAACCCTACTGCCCGCAGCCCAAGACCGGCTAACTTGGGTATGGCAGATCCTCAAATTTCTCACGTCTTCGACAGGAATCGAACCTGGGACACTCCTTCGCTAGTCATATGGTTGCGAAGCGCAAAGCCACTAGGCTAACCGCGCGGACTGTGATACACGGAATTAATTTGTGTGAAGAAACTTTTAATTCAGCTGGAGAGAATGTCCAGATATCATCCAAGGAACTAATGTGCTATTGACTTTAAACTCGTCATGAATGAAGTTGCCATAAAAGTAACTAAATAAATATGTTGAATGCGTGATTAAAGTATTAAATTATACTTTATAAATATATATTTTATGGTATATCGGTTACTACTGGGGCATATGCTCGCTATGTTAACCAGTCTCGGGAGGGAAACTGCTTTGCAGGAAGTAACGGTCGTTTTAAAAAGATGTCTTCTGAGCAGCAGTTCAGTTGGCATAACCATAGGCCAAGGTAGGGTAGTGATTTAGGGAAAAAAAAAAAAATTTTATGCAAGTGAAAATATAACTTTTTTATGTGGCTTACCACGAAAGGCTTTTGTGTAAATCTATACTACATTAGTACCTAGTACCGTGAGTGAAGTGAGGATTTTTTCTGTTTTTATTAATTTTATATTTTTGTTTGTTTTTTATTTATATTTTACAGAGTCCAGAAACACTGCTCAAAAGTGTTTTGAGCAGTGAACCAAACATGGAACTTTTTCAAGCCACTTCAGGTTTCCAATACGCTCAAAGCCTCTTGGTTGGAGAGTGATACGCTAATCATCATAAAATTGCACATAAAATATACGTATACCTATCAAACAATGTTAAAAAGTAACTTAGTATGAGCTACTTCGATTTCTCTTAGTTTTTGTCGTCTTTTGACAACGCGCTTCGTTAGTGCATGCGAAAGATTGAATCTCGTGCGCTGGCGTCAAAAATTAATGACGGCCGTGCATGTGCTCAGCTTAGAGGAAACATTGGTGCTGTTGTGTGGGGTGTGCAGGTGATGATTGAGAGAAAAAAGTTACTTCTCTATTGCATATATTATTATTATATTAATTATTTAAGTTTTAAATATTTTATTATTTATTTTGAATATTATTAAATTAATAATTAATATATTATTGTATTGCATAAAATAATATTATATGTGGTTTTATAATGTGGAGCATAATTCTTGAAGTGTACTTTATGGGGCAAAAAAAATCCAAAATTAGTTTTATAAAAATTAAACAGCTGAACACTATACCAATGAATTCCCATCTTACTTACTTACTATTCAAAGCACTGGAAAAACGTAATGACAAAAGCAAATTTCAAAAAGAAAGTTTCCCTTCAATATGAAAAAATAAATCAGTATGCAGATTTCAGTATGTTTCACTAATGCACAACAATCAAATATTGCTACTAATAGGTCATCATATTACAATAACATACATTATGGGTATATTATTTTATGAAGCCTCATATGTGATATTTATTTGGAAACATTTTACCGAGGCTTATAGCATTGCATATAGCTGTAATCCAATAACGATATTTAAAATGTCACACTGTAGACTTCCAGAACAGCCTGAGTTTCAATAAATGTGAAAATAAGGAATACTTAGAAGTTATTTCGTTATACTGATTTTTACTCTTCCACTGCACCGATAACTTACTATTAGTTCTTTAAGTGCGAAGAGCGTAAACTGGTGGGCATCTTTATCTCCACGAACAGACGGTGCTAAGCAAGATTATCAACGCGGATGAGTGAAGATACATATTATTTTAGAGACCACACCCACATGCTGGAGGAATCATCTCCTTCCCTCCGTCCTCTGGAGAGCGCGCACACACACACACACACACACACACACACACACACACACACACACACACCGTGCTCTCTCTCTCTGGGATAAGCCGTTTGTCAAGTTAAAGACCTTCAGTAAGCCGCACGCGTGCGGTGGGACAAGGCCACACTAATATTTCCTTGCTCCTACCGAGTTACACCAAAGATGCTGCTTATAACTATACCTCGCTTCCTTCCCCCCTCCCCACACGCACGTACGCGCACGCACACACAAGAAAGCGAAGCCTAGCTCGAAATTTACGCGCCAAATTTTCTGTATCCATGATCTAAGCAAAACTACGCATTATTATAGATAATTAAACGGCGTTTTAAAAGTGCCCACGCTCAAAACTGCACGAATATGGCAGCAAGGCTATTAATGGTGTGGGGGGGGGATGTAATGCAGGACATTACACTCAGTATTCACGATCATCTGAGCGGTGGTGTGGACACACCGTGTTGTAAAGAAAGAAGCATTTTCCGAATAACTATTCTTATGAACATCCTCTTTTATGCTCTTTTAGTCAAAGACTACAACCTCCAGCTTTTCAAGAAACACGTCAGATTCTACTTTCCTCTTTTTTTTTTCCCCTTACACGCCTACCTACTACAAGTTTTGCGACCGTTTGTGTGAATTTGATTTTAAAAAAATAAATTACTCTTTTTTTTTTAATGGCACAATTGAAAACAAACAATGTGCAAAAGCGTACTTGTTAAATTCAAATTCTCGATTTTGTCGTAGCATCACCAAAATTCGGTGATATTTTTACCAAACGAAATATAAACAAAGTTGTTGCGCGCGTGCGCACTGCCATGAATCCTGTTCATTTCTGCTTTATTTTATTTCTTAAAACTGAGCTCGGCACATCTGTGACTTCAAATGAGCTTGAAGGAATGTTTGAAAGTAGTGGTGAATTCGCCATTAGGTACGAACAGGTGTCTCTTTTGTTCTTAATGACGTGACCACTCTGCTATCTGAAAAACGCAAAGACCGAAGTACGACTATTATCATGGGAACACAGAGAAGCATTATGGAATAAAGTGCCAAACGAAACAATTTTCAATGAGAAATAGAGAATTTTCAAGAGGAAAATGGCGCTGGAAATTTTAACACCAGCTAAACTGTATTGAGCAAGAAGAATAATTTTGAAAAGGGATTTTCATTCTTAAAAGAATCATTTGGGCTATGAGTGCACTTCTTGCAACGTACCTTATATAAAACTTTGCTGCTTTCTCTTCAAAGTTAGTCAAACAGGAGTTTGCACTTTATTGTCAAATAATGATCATTTCTGTAAAAAAGCGATTAATCTGAAAATATTACTTGCTACTACTTCACATCAAACTTGGACTGGTGAAAACTTATTGAAAAGGCTAAGCTAACATCCCCGTCACAGGATGATTTGAATTTGCACTCTAATTTTGAATTTGCCTACTGGATTTACAGATGTGGCAACAATTAGGGATCTTTGAGACGATCGCACTTTGAAGACGCCCCTGGAATAATTTTTTATAACAAATATTGCTCGTGAATATTTCGAAGGCCTTGTGTAGTCCGAGGTGGTCATGATAGCTCAATTCCTTATAAAATGCGTTCAGCAACCTGTTATGGAATACGTGGGGCCCTAAAGCGTACGGTCACGCACGTCAGCGCTCTCCCCAACTGTAAAAGAGGCGGCTATCGATTAACTCAAATGGCTAGCTGAACCCTAAGCTTAACCTTATCAACGACTATGCATGTGACATGCCTTCACGTCCTTCGATACAAGTGCAACACGAAAATTTACTACAATATGACAAGACGGCGTGAAGCTGAAAAAGGTTTAGGTTCACATCTTTACCTGGCTAAGTTAAGTAGCAACCAGTTCTGTTTCCTTATGTATTTTCGATGAACTGCAATTATAAGTGCTGTGAAGAAAACAAATCTGTCAATTACGTGAATGAAAATATATCAAACATGCAATTTATGATTGTTTTAACATTAAATACTTCATTGCTTAAAAAAAGCTGGCATGTGTTTTTAAAAACTAGATAAGCGTATGAAGAACAATTTGCAATGCATGTAAATTTTGTAAACAGTTCACCTCTCTATTATGACAGACGTATCCATGATACATGGCATATTAATAACTTCATATTATTAATAAGATACAAATTATATTCATATAATTTGTATCTTATTCACGTAGTATAAGATACAAATGAACCATACAAGGCAAAAAAAAAAAAAATAGGGCATAAGGGGAGAGAGAGAGATTCTAGAAAAAGAATATGCATAATAATACCTCAATGTGCTTATGATACGAGTCCTGCTGCGTAAATCCATTCTACTGGTGGGAACTGTAGTGCCGTATTCATAGAAAGTAATATATTCCTGCTCAAGCTACAAAACTTGAGAATGAATATTACTTAAAGTGCAACATGGTTTCTGCCTTCATTGTATTCCCTATTCCTGTTAAAGATATTGTCATGATTTTGGAATGAAAGTAGACAAACGTCTTCTCTATGAAGTAGTGAGCAGCTAATCTTCATAATGAAACAATGACAATGGCGAGAAAATTAGCGGAAACTACATGGATAGCTTACACCCAAGGTATCTTGTGTCATGTCGTGTCATCTTGTGTTATGTTCTTCCAGAGGGCACTGAAGGTTGCTCAATTTGACGGGAAAGAGGCAGTGATCGACTAGTGGGGACCTTCCACCCTTTATGAGGAACCATTATAAGGACTGTTTCAACTAAAGGTGATGTAGTTAGTCTCCTATGAAGGTGGTAGGTTTGTCCTCTTCAAAATCCCAAAATTCATCCTAAAATATACAAACCTGCTGGAGAATATACACAAATATTAAACATAATATACTTCGCTTTCACAAAAGAGAGAGAAAGAGAGAGAGAGAAATTATTTAAGACACGTATAATCAGCTAAGCCATCAGGCAAGTGTATTATATTACAACTGGTTATGCTTTCTGTGTTTTGTGAGATGGAGACAGAGAAACATCAGTTCCATGAAGGAAAAGAGCTTTCGTAAATTAGGTGGTATCGACAATATACTTTGGATGGAAAGACCTGTTTTCAAATTAGTCAGTCAGTCTCAAACAGAGGCGGCAGGAAATTTATTTCGGCAAAACGGATCAACCGACGAGAGAAAAACATGCACAATTAACAAACATAATACGCTATTCTCATAGCCTTAGTTGCTTCATCAGTAATTAAAAACAATAACAAATTTGAGAAGAAAGGAAAGAGAAAAAAACACTTCTACCTCTATTAGAGACCAACTAGAACTTAGTTCAGCTGAAAGGCTCATATAACTATTCTTCGCATTGGGGCGTTCTAGATGTGATTCGAACCTCGGTCTTTCCGATCAAATGACATCGTTCTTTCGATTGCGCAACGGAAGTGGTGAATAAGACAAGGGAGAGTAACATAAATAACAACATCCACTGAACATGTTGCCAGGTAAATTTGATCATCGTCATTTTCCAGTGTACTATTATCCTTAAAAGTGTGTACTAAAGAGCTTATGACAATATAAAACACAATTAAGATTTCATAACTTTTTTTTCCCCTAATCAAGAACTTTCTTTCAAATTGATCTATTATTAGTCGATTCTCTGGTTCGATCAGCTTACATTTCGGTTTTCCAAGCACTTCTAACTGTATCCACTAACATATATCTTGATCTTATTCTGAGTCTTTTTCCTGACATTTCAAACAATACTGGTGACATTATGACTCTATCATTTGTGGTAGTTTTTTTTTAGGTTGCATTTAAGCTTATTTTTAACTTTTCAGAGCTCAAGTGATAACTATTTTTAAAATTTTCTGTTTAATGCGAATTCCGCCTATGAAAGATTTTAAGTATTTAAATGCTATAATACATCGTGTGAGTGGGATTTAAGGATTACATGATCCTGATAACGATATTCAGTGGATCATACTTTAATGATAAACGAAAAACGTTTCACGAAGTTATACTTCCATTTCTCAACAGTGTTACACTAACTGAAACTAACAACTGTAGAAACAAACGAAAATAAATAACCAGTTTGCTGCATCAAATAACGAGAGAGAGAGAGAGTAGAGATCGTAAAAACTTATTAAAGCATAATATGAGAATGCTTTGGCTGAGAATCCTAACGAAAGAAATAACACCATGCCACCAGAAGAAAGGAAGTTCTATTCTAGTCGCTGCCTAGAGGAACTTTTTCTAAACCTTTCTTTGACCGGTTCCCTGGTCGATATCTGACAACAAAGAGTAGTGTTTTTATCCTGCAACTCAAGAAAATTGATAGAATTCACATTATTTCGGGCAATAATATATAATGTCACTCTTCAAAAGTTAGGGCTAAATCGCCTACTAACAGTAGGAAATAAAAGGAGTTAGTGGATTTATTTATCCTATGTAACATCAAAAAAGAGATGAAGGTATAAGTGCATTGGTTCTTTAAGACAGTAGGAAATATTATTGCCAAAACAAAAAAAAAAAATGCTAAAGCATTGAATCGATTTCTTTGTATTTATGTTCCTGCATGAATTAGTTATAAATAAAGTTGGTCAATGAAATTAAATGTATTTTAATACTTGAGAACGAACTCGAGAGAGAAAAAAATACAATTATATTTAGATTTAGGGAAATTTTTAAGTGACTGGAAAAGGAAAACTATTACCCAATCCATAAAGCAGGATCGAAGAAGATGGAAAAAATAAGGAACTACAGGCTCCAGTATTCGTAGTACTTAATACAGGGTGGTTGAAAATTCCACCTACAAACTTTGAGGGGAGGTAGAGGACATCAAAATCAACCATATTCACATAAGAAAGCATGACCGGAAACACCACCCGAAAGTGATAGGTGGCGCTCTTCGCCAGCGCTCCAGGTGAGCAATTGGAGCTTCCTCATTCAAGCTTTCGACATCGTACGAAGAACATGCGTCGTTTTAAGAACGCTGAGATGGCAGACATACACCTCGTTTACCATATTATGTATCCAACTATTATTGAACTGTTCAGTTACACCTAATAAAGTTTTTTTTACACTACTTACTGCCTTGTGTTATTTCTGTATCTTTGTGTCCCTGTTAGTACCTTCCGGTGGCGTTTCCGGTGATGCTTTCCTATGTGAATATGGTTGATTTTGATGTTCTCTACCTCCCCTCAAAGTTTGTAAGTGGAATTTTGAACCACCCTTATAATGGACAATAGTCTATTGTTCAGCATCTAAACGTAAAATTATACATCAAATCACAACATGGTTAAGGACAAATCCTGTTTATAATTTAATTAGCATTATCATGATAATATTACCCAGGAAGTAGAGGCTGGAAATAATTTCGATGGAATCTGAATGAGGAATCATTAGTATCAACAGGTTCAAATCACTGCCAACGAAAATGCTCCAACTGAAACGAAAATCGAATCACACAGACAACATGTCATGTAAGTATTCTGAATCCCAAATTTTATTAAATTTCAACCAGCCAGAATGAACGTATTGCAATAGATAATTTCGACACATGCTTTCCTCCTTTAGTGTAAAATCCCTCTGAGCAAATTGCTTCCAGCCAGAATAACTTGCGTAAGTATACATATGCACGGACAAAACAATCTTAAAAGTGTTTAAATATTACTGCCAAATGCACCTAAAACAAGAAATGTGTGCAATTCAGAAAAACGATTATTTATAACTCTCTCTCTCTCTCTCTCTTAAAATGTATATTCTCTCCCTTTGTCAGTTAGCCTATATATGATTTACTAAAATTCTTTAGTATCATTCGTATTTAAATACTACCAAAATTCAAATAAATATACAAACACACTGATGCATTTCAAAGAGCACACTTAAGTATTCATACTTGTAATCAATTATAATGAAGTCCCCCCCCCCCTTTTTTTTTAAAGCCTTACAAATAAGACCGTTTTACCAAATCGTCTGAACAGATATATATATATACAAAAAAAAAAATGTCTTTACGTATCCCTACTATTAACAAGATATAGTCACAAGTATGCAGGCCTGAGGGTTGACACCAACGACCAATAGATAGAACCATTGCCTGAAGGCTGAATGAGGAGAATGGTAAAAACGTGAGCAGACGATAGCGAAGCAGCTACAAATTAAGTTGGACGGGGTTACACTAGTCCATCGTCCGGCCAAAGGTCAATAGGTTAGTCCTTGTTACAAAAATACCGGTGGTGAAGGAGAGGCAATTAATTACAGAGATTCTTCCTTTCTTATTACTACATCCAACTGCAAAGAATCCTACTCAAGGGGACAGAGGGGTAAAAAAGCGAAAAGACTTAAGTGTCTTGCACTTTGCGCTCCATTCAACCATTAAATAGAGATCCGGGAAAGGTTTTAATATACATGTATCAATGATTTTTCAACTTTGACCTTTATCGTTATCGATAGCGGCAATTTGCCAATTTTAATAGGAACAGAAAGGTCAACTACAAATGAATGTTGCAAGCTATAATCGAGTCTCAACGTGGTTCTCAAGGGAAAACAGTTATCGAGTAAAACCTTTAGAAAAAGAATTTCTTAAAAAATTATCAGAAGAGCAAATGCAATAGCTTACCTGCTAGTTAACCTAACTTTCTATGCAATTTACTAAGGATAATTTACTACACTTGGTAGATGTGGCGTAGTTAGGAAGGGGAGAAGGAAGTCTCCAAGGACAACCATCAAAACAAGAAAATACCAAAGCAAAGTAAAGATACTTTGCTTATTACTATGTCAGCCAGAAGCCACTTATTGTGGGGTGTATTTTTCAGTTATTCTGTAAGAGCGAAGATTTTTCTTGTTAAAGCACTGCTAGCTTGATCAACCTTAATAGTTCTCCGTTATGAAGTTATGTATGAGTTCCACAATGATTAATCAAGAATCGTTGAATTTATATATATGTAAATTATAATTTTGTCCACTTAAGATGATAAATTAATAATTAATTATCTTAGTTAATTTACTACTAATAAAATACTCTGTTTACCATGTAAGTATATATATATATATTACAAAAAAGCTAGTATAATTTACTTCATTTTCAGTGAGCTTACTATTTATTTTGTCTATTTTTTTCTCTTTTACTTGAATAATGACTGAAGTTGTTCACTCTATGGATAGATGAGCGCGGATAAGCTGTTTATTTTCTTACTCAGCATTTTATTTTCTTGTTTCTATTCTCCTCCTCCTCACTAGAATATCATATCACAACAAAATTAACTAACTTCTTCCCTCTCATTTGGCTAATGTTTCATCGTAGCAAAACAGGAGGTAAGACATTTTCTCAGAATCTTCCATACACTACAATATACGCAGTTCAAGGCCAGATTGATGCGTTATTTCCGAGGACTAGGAAAAAAAAAAAAAAAAAAAAACATCAACATTTATTGCACTGTCTATCGGGCAGTGCCTGAATTTTTCTTTTGAAGATGCAGCCGGCGTCTTGAAATCTTCCATACTTTTCTCTAGAACCGAATTCGCAGACGAAGATGAGCAGGAGACAGAAAACGGTCTGTATCCGAACAAATGGTTTTGAAAGTAGTACTGCTCCATTATTTTGTTTCAAAGTAAATCGAGTAGAAAAATAGGTTTGCTTCAAGTTAGCAATAGCAGTAAGGAAGAGGAATAAAATGCAAAAAGAGGAAATAAACGGAATTCTATGTCACAATTAGAAGATCTTGATTGACAGTTTTGATATCATCAAAATACAATGATATACAAACCAAATCAGAAGACTTGTATAAATAAAACAGCTGAAATGGTTGGTCTTAAAATAAATATGACTAAAACAAAAGTGCTTAAACTAAACAACAAATGCCACAAAGAGATCAAAATCAATCACCAACATGCTATGTAGAAGTTAAGAATTTTACATATTTGGGATCAAATGTAGATACTGAAAGTGGAACTGAAACATAATGCAAAGACTGGCAAAAGCTAATACTGCTTTCAGAAAATTAAATGTATGGAAATCTTCAAAATATCATAATTAAACCAAAATAAAGATCTTCAATAGCAGCTTTAACGCCGTATTATTATATATGGATTGAAGACATGGACAGTGTCCAAAAAATAGGAAGCTGAATTAAATAGTTTTCAAGCCTAATAATGCCTGCGTGAAATATTAAAAATATTTTGACCTCAACGTATAACAAATGATGACTTATATAAGCTGACTACGCAAAAAAGGATCACCGATGAAATAAAAAAATAAAAGAAACGAAGATGAAAATTACTTGGACAAATACTGAGAATGGATAGCAGAGAGATTCCTAAAGTGACTTTGACATGGATCCAAAACAGAAAATGGGGAGGGCATAAATTGACTTGGCAGAGAATGGCAGAAAAGCAAACAAGAATAGCTGGCTGGAAGAGCTGGAGAGAAGCGGAACTAGTATCACAGGACAGAGGTATCCGGAAGAAACGGATCTCCGCCTTATGTGCTATGAGGCACGAAGAAGATAATTAAAATAAATAAAGAATTTATTTTGCATTTTCAACTTCAATTTTCAGTTCTCTATTTTACAGCACTGAATGCGATATGCATTTTCTATGCAAAGATCTAAGGTCTTCTCAAAATGACTAAAAAAAAAAAAAACACTCCGTGTCACAGAGGCCCAGATTCCCCACTTCATGTCATAAGTATAATTTAAAAAGAGAGAGAAAAAGGGCGAATTAAAAACAAATAAAGTTTTGCCTTCAGAATTTCCAGATAAATTTGCTTCTAATTTCAATGCTACAGATAATAATATCTACATTAATGTGCTTTCGCTCTACTCCGCAGCAGCCAAGAAACACATACACCGAATCTTCCAGAATCAAGAAATTGATGCTAAAGATGTGTTGTAAACTAATACAAAGATGATGCAACAGTAAGAAACTGTCAATGATAGGCGAACTCTAAATGACACTGGACTCACTGTTCGTCCATGTCATTCCTTCCCGCACACAAGCACACACACACACACACACACACAAAGAACATCTTTTGGAAATGATGGTTTGCTATTTGTTCGATAGATTGTTTTATGTTCATAAATATTTCTAAGCCTTATGTGCTATGAGGCACGAAGAAGATAATTAAAATAAATAAAGAATTTATTTTGCATTTTCAACTTCAATTTTCAGTTCTCTATTTTACAGCACTGAATGCGATATGCATTTTCTATGCAAAGATCTAAGGTCTTCTCAAAATGACTAAAAAAAAAAAAAACACTCCGTGTCACAGAGGCCCAGATTCCCCACTTCATGTCATAAGTATAATTTAAAAAGAGAGAGAAAAAGGGCGAATTAAAAACAAATAAAGTTTTGCCTTCAGAATTTCCAGATAAATTTGCTTCTAATTTCAATGCTACAGATAATAATATCTACATTAATGTGCTTTCGCTCTACTCCGCAGCAGCCAAGAAACACATACACCGAATCTTCCAGAATCAAGAAATTGATGCTAAAGATGTGTTGTAAACTAATACAAAGATGATGCAACAGTAAGAAACTGTCAATGATAGGCGAACTCTAAATGACACTGGACTCACTGTTCGTCCATGTCATTCCTTCCCGCACACAAGCACACACACACACACAAAGAACATCTTTTGGAAATGATGGTTTGCTATTTGTTCGATAGATTGTTTTATGTTCATAAATATTTCTAAGACCTCAGTTTCTGTTTTTTACTTCTCCTTTCCAAATTTGGAAAGGAGAAGTAAAAAATTGTAGGTTCACGGAGCCAGTTTCCTGTTTTGAGGGACGAAACCACTTACCTCCGTATAAGACCTGATAACTCACTTATAATTGAAAGGCCTTGATAAAGGTTTATCGCGTCATAGATGGAATTCCAACCCAGATCTTTCCAACCAAAGGGCTCTGTCGAAACTAGATGACCTACGAAAGCTCTTCTGTGTTGTATATACACTACTGGAAAAGAAGACAACGGACACACCCCCATGGGCAATGTGTATTGTGCCTTGTAACGAGCCACGCATATGTATAAACTGGTATAAATTGGAGGAATATTATGCTCCCAAGTCAGTGTAACTGGTGTCCGGGTGAAATGACTGCGAGAAGGGAACCGACAGAGTTTGAAAGAGGCATTGTGAGTGTTCATCAAACTGTTGACAAACTGGTCAACAGTTTGATGAACAGATCACAATCGTTGATACCATATACTGTTATAGCTAGAATAGCAGGGAGTCGACGACAAGTGCTATCTACAGTGGACGATCCATCACACTTACCGAACGTGACCGTAGGATGCTACGAAGGATAATATGTAAAAACCACCATTCATCGGCCGACACATTGAATGCTGAGTTCCGGGCATCGACTGGAATACGAATCTGCACAAAAACATTCAGAACCTAGGTTCACAACATGGGTTTTATGGTGAGACCGCAATATATAGGCAATACATTACCGAAACAACATGCAACGCTATCTTCAGTGGTGCAAATAGCATGTACAGTGGGACGTAGAAGCTTGGACAGATATATAATGGAGAGAAGAATCACACTACACCCTCTACCGAGCAGATGGACGGATGTGAATGTGGCAGATGCCCGGTGAACGTCTCTTATCAGAGTGCGTAACTCCAACTATAAAATTCGGAGGTAGCGGTGTGATGGTAAGGTTCTGTTTTCCATGGTTCAGCCTCGTACCTCTGTTTGTGGTGCTGCGAACATTGAACTCCGAGAGGTATCTGAACATTCCGGACAATGCAATGCTTCCTACTTTGTGGCATTTCTATGGAACTGCCATTGTCTCTTTCAGCAAGACAATGCACTGTGCCATAAGACTGTTGCTGTAACTTCGTCGTTTCTGAAACATGAATGTCACCACACTTGACTGGCGTCCACTGATTTCAATCCTACTGATCATGTATGGGATGAACTGGAGCATCGAGTAAGGTCAAGGGACGTCTGCCCCACAACAGTCCAGGATCTCATTACAGGAAGCATAAGTCAAAATTTCCATTGATCGCTATCGTATTCTTGTGGAAAGTATGCTATTAGGTACTATATCTTATTAAGGTAGGTGCCATGGCTGTCTGTTTCTCACACTGTGGTGTCGGCTGACTTCTTTCCAAGCAGCGTACATACATATTACAGTCCCAACAAGTCTATTATTGGTGAAAAGTGACTGAGCGTAAACAAAATAAACTACAACGGTCAATGGACTACTACTTAACCATGTGATTGGACATTTAGCCTAAATGCTAACCAGTTCTTTGAAGAGTAAATGGGTAAGCAATCTTAAACCTATAACCTCTATGCTGTTTAATTGGGGTATTTGATTTTAACTACTCAACCATCTCGCAGAATAATTTGCGCGTGAATGTCTAATCAGCTGATTGCATGCATCGAAGGAAAAAGAATAGCATACTGCGTTTTTAATTTTGTTGACTAATATGTAGACATCTGTGGAAGTTCAAAGACACAGCATGGTATGTTGACAGTGTTTTGAAAGCGAAGCGTATACAAGCAGACTCACTTATTCACAGTCGGTAGAACAACTATCTGACAAAGAACAATCACGGCATACATCTGCATTAAGGGAAAGAAACTTAAAAAGCTCGCGAACGTTTCTCAACAAAAGGAATGTAACTAGTGATGACACAGTGACAAATGCACAGGTATCTTACTTATGAGTCAAAGAAAACTGCATGCAGTGACCCTTAATCCATCTTTGGGACAAACATCAAGATGTGATGGTTGTGAGATGAAGAAGCTACAATGGGACATGCTGAAGCGTCGTACAAATGCTTGTACAAGACATTGCTAGTAGTAGGGGTGGCACTAATAACCAGATCAAGATCAAGATAAGGATTTGTGCCTTCGTTGGTCAGACACCATGAACCAGATCAAGATAAGATAAGGATTCATGACGTCATTATTGGATAAGATCAGTGACGTCATGAGTATGGAATGCATGGAATTTCGCTGGGGGAGCCATTTGTCTGTGACATTACATTGTGTTTTGGTTCGTGTATGGAATTCTGGGTAAGTTTGTGTAGGAAATTGTGGGTGATGGTTAGAGATAAGATCGGGTGTGGAATCCTTGGAAATTCCCTGGGAGACATGTCTGTCAGTGACATCATGTTCCATTTTGGTTCGCGTGTAACTCCAACTATAAATTGAATTCTGGGTAATTGTTTGAGTATAGCATGCTGGGTAATGGTTAGAGTATGGAATCCTGACAAGATTGAGATGTAGATAAGATAAGAATTAGAGAAGTGACGTCACATGTGTTTGGTTCAAGTGTGAACTTGTGGGAAATGGCCAGCGCGTAGAATTTTGGGATGTGGTTGTGTTTGTCATTAACACGAGATGAGTTTTTTGTTCGCATGTGGCATTATGGGTAATGGTTAGAGATTAAAATTCTGGGAGAATATTTGGTCAAGTGTTGGGGTCTTTGGCTCGGATGTGGAACTATGGGAAAATATGTCAATTTACAACTAGATCTTTTCTAAATAATTGCTTACTTGATATCATTGGTGTCCTCCTCACTCCCCCCCTCAAACACTTTTTTTTCTTTCATGTTTACATTTTCTAAAATAATTAACTACTGGATAACACTAGTGTCTCCCCCCCCCCCTCAAACACACTTTTTTTTCTTTCATGTTCACATTTTCTAAAATAATTATTGGAATCTCATTTTTACAGCTTTTTTTCTTCAAGCTTTTCTTGTCAATAGGTTGTAGTTATATATTTTCTAAAATAATTAATTACAGGCTATCACTGGTATTCCCCGCACCCCCTTCAAACACACACACACACACACACACACACATTTTTTTCCCTTTCATGTTCACATTTTCTAAAACTAATTAAATGTTACCTTTATTACAAATTCTAAGTAGAATGAATATTCTTAAATATGGAGGACACATCAACGACATCTTAATTGTTCATTTAAGTTTACAAATACACATTTATTTGACTGAAATATTATTTACAACTCTATTCACAATGAAAAATTAAAACATGTAATTACCTAGAAATATTTCACAAGATTTGTCTCTTTGGCTATTTTCCTGAAGAAACAAAAATTCCAAAGGATTTTGGGTTCACTTTTTTTTTTTTTTTACTTTACGGGATACACAAAACACTACAGTACAGCACAACACACACAAGACGATATGTGGCCTGAAAGAACGAATTGTCATAAATAAACTGAAAATGCACTCAATTATTGTTCCTTATAGGTCTCTCTCCAATATGACGTCATTGAGTTGAAGTGAAAAGTGGACGTTATTGTCGTGGGTAGGCGCGACTTCCTGTGTGTGGAATTATGAAAAGTGAGATGAGTTTATTTTTTTTGTTGTTCACATGTGGCATTATGGTTTTTTTTTTCGTTCCCAGCATTAATTTCACAGTAGTGATATTTTTTTTAAATTCATTTATTATATTACGTAGTTTTTCCAACACAAATAAATAATTATTTATTCTGATTTCAACTGAATATTAGGTCTGGTACTATAACTTTCAAGCCTCATGGGCTCGCTTTAGTGAGTACAGGCATGGCAAACCCGAGGTACCTGATGCTGGACCATGCCTTACTTCATGTAATATTCATCTGTTATATTATCTGTAGACTGGTCCTCTACCCTTCTTTCTTGCTTCTTTCTCCTCTTCTTTCCCCTTACCCCCAATGCTATTAGAGTAATCGAGGGCTAGGGGTGAATCTTTCCTAACTTGCTATGTCATTTCCCCTATTGTAGCCACCGAATGGGGCAAATAGGTGCCGGTCCCAAGCACGGATAAATGGCGAGGGTTGACATCAGGAAGGGCATCCAGTCATAAAACTTCAATGCCAGCTCTAGATATGATTAAATGAATCGAAAAGAAAACGATAAAAGGGGTAGAGCTTTAACCACAACCGCCCTTGAGGGCTACCGCATCAAGGGCGGTTGTGGTTAAAGAAGTGAGCCCAGCAAGTGGAGCGAATGTTGCGAGTGGGAACGTTGAATGTTGGAAGCATGACTGAAAGGGGAAGAGAGGTGACAGACATGAAGTTGGACATTTTATGCATGCAGGAGACAAGGTGGAAGGGAGAAAAGGCAAAGGAACTAGGAGACGGGTATAAATTGTTCTACTCTGGAGTGAATAAAGAGGGAAGAAATGGTGTCAGAATTGTGGTGTGTAGCAGAATGAAGGGTGAAGTACTGGAAGTGGGTAGGCGGAACGACAGGATCATGCAAATGAAACTGGGTCTAGGAGAAGAACTGGTCATCTTATGTGTATACGCCCCAAGTTGTCTGTACAGCAGAAGAGAAACATGATTTCTGGAACGTGCTAGATGGAGAAATGGGGGAACTGGAAGAAAACGAGATGGTGATTGTCAGAGGAGACTTGAACGGACGCATAGGGAGACAGAATAGGGACTGTGAAAGGGTACATGGTGGCCATGGAGTGGAAATTATGATGAACTGGGAAGGAGAGAGGATTTTGGACTTTGCAGTAGCATTTGATCTGGCAATTGTGAACTCCTGTAAGAGGGAAGAGCATTTGATAACATTTAGAAGTTGCAACAATAGTTCACAGATTGACTACATTTTGACTAGAAGAAAACATCTTAAGGCAGTAAAAGATTGTAAAGTAATCCCAACAGAGATCAAGTGGTGCAGCAACACTGGTTGCTGTGTGCAGACTTCGAAATAAAGTCGAAGATAAGAATGTTTGAAAGCCATGGGAGGAAGAAAATTAAGTGGTTTCGCTTAAAAGAAGAGAGTGTGAGGAACCGTTTTAGGGAGAAAGTGTTAGAGAGGATTTCGGATGGATTAGAAAGTGTACAAGACTGGTGGAGACATAATTCAAAAGTAATTCTAAGCTGTGCAATTGAGGTGCTTGGTGAAACATCCAGAAAGATTAGACAGCAGAAGGAGGGTCGGTGGTGGAATAATGATGTACAAGAAGCAATGACGGCTACGAAGAAGGCAAAGCAGAAGTGGGATGAGCCAAGAGTGGAAGAGGACAGAGAGGAATACAGAGAGAAAAAGCGAGAAGCCAAGAGAGTGTTGCACAAGCGAAGGCCATGGTATATCAAGACATTTATGATCAATTAGAAACAAAGGAAGGACAGAGAAAGATTTATCAATTGGCAAAATGTAGAAATAAGGCACCAAAGGACATCGTACATGTGAGGCAGATCAAAGACTCTGGAGGAAGAGTATTAAGGAGGGATGTGGGTATAGGATACAGATGGAGAATGTACTTTGAAGGGCTTTTGAATGAAGAAAATGGAAGGACTCACAGAGAAGATGGGGAGCCTTATGAGGGGATGGTGCAGAACATTAGTAGAGTGGAAGTGAAGGAATCCATAAAGAGCATGAAGAATGGAAAATCAGTGGGCCCTGACAGGATCCCAGTGGAGGCATGGAAGGCACTGGGGAAGAAGGAATTGACCTACTGTGGGACCTGTTAATAAAAGTTTGTCAACAGGAAAATATACCCGAGGAATGGAGGGAAAGTACTCTTGTCCCAATCTACAAGTGTAAAGGGGATGCACAAGACTGTAAGAATTACAGAGGAATAAAGTTGATGTCCCACACAATGAAAATCCTAGAGAGGGTTCCTGATGGATGGAAGAATGAGGTGAAGATTGCAAAAGAGCAATTTGGCTTCATGCCTGGTCGATCTATGACAGATGCTATCTTTGGGGTATGACAGATAATGGAAAAGTTTCTAGAGAAGCAACGGGAGCTTGTATTTATTGTTTCTAGAGAAGCATCTGGTATTTATTGATCTGGAGAAAACGTATGATAGGGTGCCAAGGCAAGAAGTCTGGAGGTGTCTGAGGGAGAAGAAGGTACCAGAAAAATATATCAGGTTGGTGCAGGAGATGTACAGAAATGTGAAGACAAGAGTTCAAACCTGCCTGGGAGAGAAAGAAAGTTTTTCAGTGACAGTTGGCTTGCATCAAGTCCGTTCCTGTTTAATATTGTGATGGAGGTGGTGACGGAGGAAGTGAGAGAAGATGCGCCTTGGACAATGTTGAATGCAAATGACATCTTGCTGTGTGCAGATTCAAGAGAAGAAGCGGGAACTAAACTGGAAAGATGGAGAAAAGTACTGGAAGAAAGAGGTATGAGACTGAGCAGAAGTAACACAGAGTATATGTGTTGCACAGTGGGCGGCGGACAGGAGACAGATCTCGAGATGGAAGGAAATGTCATCAAGAAGGTCCGTGACTTTAGATACTTAGGTTGAACAATGAAAGAGGATGGTGAGGCTGAGAAGGAAGTGGGATGCAGGATACAAGCAGGATGGAGGAACTGCAGAGAGATGGCTGGAGTGCTATGTGATAAGAGGGTGCCGATCAAACTAAAAGGCAAAATTTACAGGACAGTAGTGAGACCAGCTATGATGTATGCTTTAGAAACTGTGGCCTTGAGGTAAAATAACATCAGCAGGATGGAGGTAGCGGAGATGAGAATGCTTACGTGGATGTGCAATGTGACCAGAAAGGATAGTCTGAGAAACGACTATATAAGGGAAATGGTGAAAGTTACGAACGTGGGAGCAAAGATACAGGAGGCAAGGTTGAGATGGTTTGGTCATGTGATGAGGAGGGAGGAAGAGTATGTGGGAAGAAAGGTCATGCAAATGGATGTGCAGGGGAAGAGGAAGCGCGGGCGGCCAAAGAAGAGATGGAGGGAGATGGTGGAGGAAGACTTGAGGATGAAAAACTTGGATGTGGCTACAGCCCAAGACAGGAAGTTGTGGAGGAGACTCACCACAAACAGCGACCCTACTTAAGTGGGAAAAGCTGCAGAAGAAGACGAAGTACTATAACTTTCAACTTAATTCCTCTATTACAACTTCCAAAGATTATACTTTAGATTCCCGTATTTTTCTTTTGCATTAGTAAGTGTTGACTGAAAGGAAATGAGACAAACAAGGATTGGAAATAAAGTAAAGTCACCGCTATCCTCTTCTCTTGATTTCACACTCTATAGTGACAGATTGCACTAAGACTTGGTAATTTGCACTCGTAATTTTTTTTTAGGACTTTAAACTTAAAAAGTGCCTGAAAGTAGGGTTACCGTATATGCGACATCAATGTCGACGATAAAAAAAAAAATTTAAGAAAAATAAAATGTTTACCTTCAAATAAATATTTATGATCACGGCAAGCAAGAAATTCATCAGCTTTTTAAAGTTTTGACATTCACACCCATATTGTTTTCATCATTTGGAATAACGCAACCCGAAAATTCGCAATACACAATGCGAGCGTTTGATATGCTTCTATATATATATATATATTTTTTTTTTTTCAATCTAATTGGTTGTTTTTCTCTATTTTACTTTATTTCTTGCAGTAGTATTTTTATAACTGAAACCTCAGCAAAGAGATTGTGTATTTCAACAACTGATTTTTCGGAAATCGAGATATGGAATTAACAAATTCTGAGGATGCATCAACATCTGGCCACCGAAGCTTAAAATCCCGACTTCATTGTATTCATGAAAACTGCTCTGTAGCTTTGAGCCTGGTTTCCCACATATCTTAATAAGAGATGCCTTTCTCATAAAAATTCAAACTATACTTTTCAAAATCTACATTTTATGTCTCCTTCTTTGACATACAGAAACTGCTTTTTGCACTCGTAATTTTTTTTCTTTTCGCATTCATAACTAAACAGAAATTAAGACTAAACCTAACAAGTGTCTGAAAGTAGGGCTACTATATTTCTTGAAAACAATATGCGACATCAATGTCGACCATAAAAAAATAAAAAATAATTTTAAAGAAAAATAAAATGTTTACCTTCAAATAATTATTTATGATCATGGCAAACAAGAAATTCATCAGCTTTTCAAAGTTTTGACATTCACACCCATACCTTTCATCATTTGAATACTGTAAACTGAAAATTCGCATCATTCGATACGGGCTTTTGATATGTTTAAATTTTTTTTTTTTTTTTTTTCAATCTGCTGGTTGTTTTTCTCTATTTTACTTTAAAAATTCAAAATATGCTTTCGAAATCTACTTTTTATGTCTCCTTCGTTGACATACAGAAACTGCTTTTGCTTGCAAAACTGTGGGAATGAACTTGTTGTCCCTTCTGGCTATTAATTTTATCTTCGATTCCTTGTGCTTCAAAGCTACTTCTGTAGCTGAAATTTTAATTTTTTTTTCAAAATGTGGTATTTTTCTTTAGCATTAGTAAGCTTAACTAAAGGATATGAGACAAGCAAGGGTTTGGATTCTGCATTAGCGTTTTCTTATTAGAAACTTCTTTTGTCAGCACAAATAAATAGTTATTTCTTATTATTTCACATGAATATTAGCTCTGTAGTATACTTTGTTAATTTCTATGTTACAAAGTTCCAAACATTTAAAACTTTAAAGTGAGTATAAAAGTCAACGGTGTCTAATCATGACTCATATCCTCCCTTTTGATGTTTATGCGCTGTCCTATGATCTAATGACACCAATATTCTAATTGAGATTACCAGTTCTGGTTTTCGAGTATATGGACGAAATGTTTACAAATAACTCAAACAATGTCAATAGATAGCATTACACATTTTTCTAAAATAATTAATTACAGGATATCAGTTTTCCCTACTTTTTTTCCGTTCCCGGCATTAATTTCACAGTAGTGATTTTTTTTTTAACATTTCGTTTTCTTGTATTATGATGTATCTGTGTTAATGATTCTGCTTAGAGATTTCTTTGGCACAGATTTTTACGCATACGGTCTTTGTATAGATGAATTTTCTAGATCTTAAAAGTTCATTACTTTTTCCTAAAGAAATGTTAACTTTTTTTTCACAATACAGGATTGCATTAAGGTATAAAGTTATGGTTTTATATATCAACTTCTAAACAGAATAAGCTAGTAAAAATTTCACTGTAGAAAACACATCAACACAAAACTTTTGTTCATTTAAGTTTACAAACGCATATTTTAATTTGCTGAAATATTATTTACAAGTATATTCACGGAGAAAAATACGAACATGCAATTACCTAGAAATATTTCACAAGATTTATTTTACACTCTCTTTGAGCAGGGAATATTAGTATCTCTCTCTCGATGGTGTTTTCAAAAATAAAGAGAATGTATATTTTCTTCTTTTCACACAGTTGTACATGATAAAAGTTGAAAATGATGTGGCTGACAGTCGAAACTTATTTCAAAATTTTACAATCCTACAGGTAGAACAAAAAAGACAGAGCTAGCAAATAACGCAATTGCGGGTTTTTAATTGATCAAATACAAATGAATTAAATAGCTACCATTTTGTTACTATATTACATGTATCCAACAGATTAGAATAGAAAAACCATAAGAAATTTGCGAGTTTGCAGACATAATCTTACTTAAAGATTTCTTTAAGTAGAATCATTAACACAGATCATAATACAAGAAAACGTAAATGTAAAAACTAAAAAAAAAAAAATATCACTACTGTGAAATTCATACTGGGAATGGGAAAAAAAGTGGGAGAAAATGACATCCTGTAATTATTTTTGAAAAATGTGTAATGCTACCTATTGACATTGTTTGAGTTATCTGTAAACATTTCATACATATACTTGAAAACCAGAACTGATAATCTCAATTAGAATGTTGGTGTCATTAGCATCACAGAAGGACAGCGCATAAACATCAAAAGGAAGGATATAAGTCATGATTAGACACCGTTAACTTTTATATTCACTTTAAAGTTTTAAATATTTGGAACTTCGTAACATAGAAATTAACAAAGTATACTACAGCGCTAATATTCATGTGAAATAATAAGAAATAACTATTTATTTGTGCTGACAAAAGAAGTTTCCAATAAGAAAACGCTAACGAAGAGTCCAAAGCCTTGCTTGTCTCATACCCTTTAGTTAAGCTTACTAATGCTAAAGAAAAATACGACACTTTGAAAAAAAAATAAAATTTCAGCTACAGAAGTAGCTATCGAAGGTAAAATTAATAGCCAGAATGGACATCAAGTTCATCTCCATAGTTTTGCTAGCAAAAGCAGTTTCTGTATGTCAATGAAAGAGACGTAAAAAGCAGGATTTGAAAGCATATTTTGAATTTTTAAAATAAAATAAAGGAAAACAACCAGCAGATTGAAAAAAAAAAAAAAAAAAAAAAACATATCAAAAGCCCGTATCGAATTTTCGGTTGAGGTATTCCAAATGATGAAAACTATGGATGTGAATGTCAAAACTTTGAAAAGCTGATGAATTTCTTGTTTGTCGTGACCATAAATATTTATTTGAAGGTAAACATTTTATTTTTCTTTAAAATTATTTTTTATTTTTTATGGTGAACATTGATGTCTCATATTACTTACAAGAAATATGGTAACCCTACTTTCAGACACTTGCTAAGTTTAAAGTCTTAATTTCTGTTTAGTTATGAATGCGAAAAGAAAAAAAAATTACCAGTGCAAAAAGCAGTTTCTGCATGTCAACGAAGGAGACATAAAATGTAGATTTTGAAAAGCATAGTTTGAATTTTTATGAGAAAGGCATCTCTTATTAAGATATGTGGGAAAGCAGGCTCAAAGCTACAGAGCAGTTTTCATGAATACAATGAAGTCGGGATTTTAAGCTTCGGTGGCCAGATGTCGATGCACCCTCAGAATTTGTTAATTCCATATCTCGACTTCCGAAAAATCAGTTGTTGAAATACACAATCTCTTTGCTGAGGTTTCAGTTATAAAAATACTACAGCAAGATTTAAAGTAAAATAGAGAAAAACAACCAATCAGATAGAAAAAAAAAATATATAAAAAAAAAATATATATATATATATATATATATATATATATATATATACATACATACATACAGGGTGTCCCAAAATTCACGCAAGAAGTAATTTTGATAGAAAACAATGTAATTGATAGAAAATTTTGATAGAAAACAAAATAATTAAAAATTGTAATTTCTTATTGATTCATAAAGTATAGAGTATAGGGTTATGCATGGAATAGCATATCGGGTAAATGGCCTCCACAGCTTTGCTGGCACATACGCACTCTTTTGTCGACATTTTCCATGACCGTTTTGCATAAATGCGGGTGAATTTCGTTGATACAGCGCTCAATTTCCTCCTTCAAGGCGTGGGTGGTCGTGGGCTTTTTGGCATAAACCTTAGACTTCAAAAAACCCCAAAGAAAAAAATCCAACGGCGTTAAGTCACATGATCTGAGCGGCCAATTCTGATCAGCGAAACGGGAAATTACACGACCAGGAAAAAATGACTCATGCAGTAATTGAATTGTTTCTCGGGCTGTATGGCATGTGGCACCGTCTTGTTGAAACCACATGTCGTCCACATCCATATCTTGCAATTTAGTCACAAAAAACTGGATTATCATGTCGCGATAGCGAGCACCATTAACTGTTATTGCCTTACCTGCCGCATTTTCGAAGAAGAATGGACCGATGATGCCTCCAGCCCCAAATCCGCACCAAACAGTGACACGTTGTGGATGCATTTGTTTCTCAACAATCACTCGTGGATTTTCTGAACTCCAAATGCGACAATTTTGTCGATTAACGAAGCCATCAAGATGAAAATGAGCCTCATCGCTGAAGATGATTTTGTTCGAAAAATAAGCATCCACTTGTTGTTGTTCCATAATCCATTCAACGAACTCTCTTCGCTGTGTGTGGTCAGTAGGCTTCAGTTCTTGAGTCAATTGAACTTTGTAAGCATAAAGATGCAAATCTTTCGTGAGAATACGCTGTAGAGAGCTTCTCGAAATGCCCAATTCAAGACCACGCTGCCGAATTGATGTTCCTGGACTCTCAGCAACACTCTCACGAACTGCTTCGATGTTTTCTGTTGAACGACTTGTTGAAGGACGGCCAGAGTGTATAAGATCACTAATTGATCCAGTTTCCTTGAATTTTTTAATTAATCTTTTCATAGTTGATGAAGTTAAATCACTATTCCGACCATATTTTGTATGAAAATTGCGAACTGTAGCTGCCAAACCTTCATTATTTTTAAAATATTGCTCAACAATGAAAATGCGTTGTTCTTTCGTGTAGCGCTCCATTTTTAATAACCCTGAACTGTCAGCTGTCATGCTGTCTTTTTTTTTTTTCTCTCGTTGGCAACACTTTACCGCACAAATGGCGCTAAATTTAAATCTTGCGTGAATTTTGGGACACCCTGTATGTATGTATGTATATATATATATATATATATATATATACACAGAAGCATATGAAACGGTCGCATTGTGTATTGCAAATTTTCGGGTTGCGTTATTCCAAATGATGAAAACAATATGGGTGTGAATGTCAAAACTGAAAAGCTGATTAATTTCTTTAATTTCTTGCTTGCCGTGATCATAAATATTTATTTGAAGATAAACATTTTATTTTTCTTAATTTTTTTTTTTTTTTTATCGTCGACATTGATGTCGCATATATGGTAACCCTACTTTCAGGCACTTGTTAAGTTTAAAGTCCCAATTTCTGTTTGGTTATGAATGCGAAAAAAAAAAATTACGAGTGCAAATTACCAAGTCTTAGTGCAATCTGTTACTATAGAGTGTGAAATCAAGAGAAGAGGATAGCGGTGACTTTACTTTATTTCCCATCCTTGTTTGTCTCATTTCCTTTCAGTCAACACTTACTAATGCAAAAGAAAAATACGGGAATCTAAAGTATAATCTTTGGAAGTTGTAATAGAGGAATTAAGTTGAAAATTATAGTACCAGACCTAATATTCAGTTGAAATAAGAATAAATAACTATTTGTTTCTGTTGGAAAAAATACGTAACATAATAAATGAATTTAAAAAAATATACCACTAATGTGAAATTAATGTCAGGAACGAAAAAAAAAAAACATAATTCCATATGCAAACAAAAAAAAATAATTATCTCACTTGTCAGAATTCCATACTCTAACCATCACCCAAAATTCCACACACAGGAAGTCACACCTACCCGCGACAATAACGTCCCCTTTTCACTTCAACTCAATGACGTCACATTGGACAGAAACCTATAAGGAACAATCATTGAGTGTATTTTCACTTTAATTACTGCAATTCGTTCTTTCAGACCGCATATTGTCTTTGTGTGTGTGTGTGTGTGTGTGTGTGTGTGTGTGTGTGTGTGTGTGTGTGTGTGTGTGTGTGTGTGTGTGTGTGTGTGTGTGTGTGTGTTTTGCTGTACTGTATTGTGTATCCCATAAAGTATTAAAAAAAAAATGAGTAAACCCAAAACCCTTTGGAATTTTTGTTTTTTCAGGAAAATAGCAAGAGAGATAAATCTTTTGAAATATTTCTAGGTAATTACATGTTTTAAATTTTCATTGTAAATATAGTTGTAAATAATATTTCAGTCAAATAAATGTGTATTTGTAAACTTAAATGAACAATTAAGGTGTCGTTGATGTGTTCTCCATATTTAAGAATATTCATTCTACTTAGAATTTGTAATAAAGGTAACATTTAATTAGTTTTAGAAAATGTGAACATGAAAGGGAAAAAAAATGTGTGTGTGTGTGTGTGTGTGTGTGTGTGTGTGTGTGTGTGTGTGTGTGTTTGAAGGGGGGTGCGGGGAATACCAGTGATAGCCTGTAATTAATTATTTTAGAAAATGTCTAACTACAACCTATTGACAAGAAAAACATTAAAATTAAAAAAAGCAGTAAAACGGAGATTTCAGTAATTAATTATTTTTGAAAATGTAAACATGAAAGAAAAAAAAATGTGTGTGTGTTTGAGGGGGATTAGGAGGACACCAGTGATATCAAGTAAGCAATTATTTTTAGAAAAGATCTACTTGTAAATTGACATATTTTCCATAGTTCCACATCCGAGCCAAAGACCCCAACACTTGACCAAATATCCTCCCAGAATTCCAATCTCTAACCATTACCCATAATGCCACATGCGAACAAAAAGCTCATCTCATGTCAATGACAAACACAGCCACATCCCAGAATTCTGCGCTCTGCCCATTACCCACAAGTCCACAATTAAACCAAACACACAACGTAACATCACTTCTCTAATTCTTATCTTATCTACATCTCAATTTTATCAGAATTCTGTACTCTAACCCAGTGGTTCTCAAACCTTTTCGATTTACGACGCCCTTTCTGAATCCAGGTTTTTCCAAGGTGCCCTATGTCAAATTCTAACAAATACACTTTGCGAAATAGCGAATAATGTTTTTAATTAAAAGGTTAGGTAAAAATAAATAAAACGCGTATTTAAGATCACAAAAAAAGTAATTGAACAAATTCAACTAATTGTCATTAGTGGGATGGATGAGCCTGTTGATCACCGCACATTTTCTGAAATCTTGGAATCAAACTGGACACAGCCACCCTCATTTCCTTCTCCACATTGATTTTCGTGAGATACTTAGTTTTTATCACAGCGACCGCCGAAAATCCAGCTTCGCACAAATAAGAAGTCGCAAATGGAATTAAAATTATCTTAGCTTTTTCACTCAGAAGGGAATATTCAACGTTTACTGATATCCAAAATTCAGTTAATTTCATGCTGCTAAATTTTGTTTTCAACATATTGTCGCAAGACAACTCAATAAGATTCCCTTCTTCTTTACCAGTAAATTCAGATGGAGCATTGGCATTAAATGGATCTTGAATCCATGCAAATTTATCGATATTATCATTTTGAAAATATTTCTCAAACCAGGTGATAAGCTTCAAAAAATACGATTTCATACCTCGAGAGAAATCAACTCCATTGGAGGTCAAAAACTGTTGCAACAAGGGGGAAAGATTCTTTGCCTCCGTCTTCTTTCATTTTTCTTTTCCATAGTTTTAGTTATAAAAGCTGAAATTTTCTCAATCGACTTTAAAAGGTGCATGTTGCATCCCTGCAGGGAGAGATTCAGAGCATTCATCTTTTCAAAAATATCACTAAGTATGCTAGTTTTACCAAAGTCTTCATTCACAGAATTTTCGGTATACTTGTAGTCTTCCTCTTTAAGAAAAATATAAATTTCCTATCGCAGTTCAAATATACGAGACAAAACATTACCACGAGAGAGCCATCACAAAGTGCTGTAGTACAACAAAGAAGTGTGCTCGGATCTCATATCCTCACATAGTTTTTTGAAAAACCTTGCCTTCAATGGGCGAGTTTTTATAAAGTTTACTATATTTACCACATATTCTAAGACCTGGTTCAATGTAGGACTCGGATATTTTGACATGAGTGCTTCCCTGTGAATAACGTAATGGGTCCACAGTGCATCGGGGGCTTTGCTTCGAATAAGTGGCTGCAATCCTCCATAACAGCCAGACATAGAACGCGTATCATCAGTAAAGACACCAACGCACTTGGTCCACTTCAAATTATTTTCGGATATAAAAGTATCAAGGATCTCGAACAAGTCTTGAGCCTTAGCACCAGCAATGATACTTTTACAAAAGAGAAGGTCTTCTACAATATTATTACCATCTATAAACCGTGCATAGCAAATCAAGTGAGCATCATTATTATTATCTGTGGCCTCATCTAGCTGCAACCCAAATTCCTTCCCTTTCATTTTTCAATTAATTGATCATTGAGGTCCTCCATTATGTGCTGTATTCTGCGACTGATAGTGTTATTGGACAAAGGCACTTTTGAAAGCAGTTTCCCAACAGACTCACCAATTATGTGCTGTATTCTGCGACTGATAGTGTTATTGGACAAAGGCACTTTTGAAAGCAGTTTCCCAACAGACTCACCAATCATAATGTTCACCATATCTACAGCAGCCGGTAGAATGAGTTCTTCTGCGATGGTATGAGGCTTCTTATATTTTGCGGTTCTTGTAAGATACTAGCAAAGCATTGCTTAATATTGGCGCCTGCTTATAAAAACTATAAGCAGGCGCCAATATTAAGCAATGCTTTACCAGAAAGTTAACACATTCATTGCCAATCACGCGATATCGCGCGATGCGAGCTCTCACCAAACGGCCGATCACGCGTTATCGCGTTGGCGTCGCTAACTAAATAAAAAAAATAAAAAAAATTTGGCCACCACACGAAATTCCAATTTTCAGCTTGGCCATGAAAGTGTTAACTCTTTTAACTTTCTGGTAAAGTAGTCACGAGATGTACTAACTATGCTGGGATGATTGGTTTCTTAATGGCATTTCAACTTACTTGGTAGCATGCACTCTGGTGCCAAAACTGTTTTACATCGACTTTCGGTTTTACATCGACTGTCGATGTCAAACCAAAGTCCAAATAACTGTCAAAATATTTTCGATATTTACGCTTCTTCACACTCTTGCCACTATTTGAACAGTGTGCCCTCTTTATTTTCTCTCTCAAACGCTTATTACTGTTTAGTAAAAACCGATCCATTTTTAAAAATACATATGAGAAGAAATACAGTACTTCAAAAACTTCACTTGACTAAATCACAACAATATTCAGTTGATACAACTCCGAAATCTAATGCAACACTAAGACTGCGTGAAACCGACAGCTATTTATATACGAACACAAAGTACGAAGAAAGTTCGAGAAACTACTAAAACAATCGAGAAACTTAATTATTGTAGAACATGTAGTAACTATTAGTAGAGGCTTCTGCAAACAGTTATTACTAAGTGAGTTAGTGGTTTGCGCCAGGTCCGCTAGACGTCGCGTCCTATCACACTGAATTGAAAATGGAAATAAAATTATGAAAATTTTGTAATCGCGGTGCCCCTGTAAGGAAGCCGCGGCTCCCCAGGGCGCCGTGGCGCACACTTTGGGAACCACTGCTCTAACCATTACCCAAGATTCCATACTCTAACCATCACCCAGAATTCCATATGTGAACCAAAACACACAACGTGGCGTCACAGACAGATGGGTACCCCAGCGAAATTCCAAGCATTCCATACTCATGATGTCACTGATCTTATCAAACAATGACGTCACGAATCCTTATCTTGATCTGGTTATAAGTGCCACCCCTACTACTATTGTCGTGTCATAGGTCTGCGAACTTCTCGTGTGTGGAGATGATGCAAAATAAATAAATAAAGTCTGCGATGCTATTCAGAAGAATTAACCTAGTGGACTGGGTAAGATTACTAGAAGTTTGAAGTAAGATGAAAAAGTTTCATATTTGACTTCCGAACTCCAATACGTGGTATTAGTGTACATACAGATTTAAGCCTTTGGTGAGTGGAACTCGCATTAAAAAAAAAAAAAAAAGTCTCAAGTGCTATTTCATTATGACGGGGAATGTGGGGAAGAACGTTTATCCTTTATATATGAAATGGTGGCCAGCAAAGTCCTTCTTTAAGAGCTAAAATTTATTGCTAACTTTTCACAGAGATCAAAGATGTAAAATCAGCCGTCTGCGATGGTTTCTTGACACTCACTCATATTCACAGACATAAATAAAAATAAATAACTCGTGTGAAGTTGGAAAACAGTTTAACGATTCCTCTTTCCTCTGTATATTCTGACATGTTCATAATAGCACCATGTGCCAAATTTAAAAAAAATATATATATATATTGCACAGACTTTTTGATTTACCCTCGTAATATCATTAATCATATGCTAACATCAGAATAGTTATTTTGACTGTATAACAAGAGAGAGAAGTTAGCAATACTTCTTTCGTTGATCGAGAAAATGCATCTCTTCCACCATTACTCTATATTATAATCCTGTGGAAAATGGTTTTCGAGATTCAACAGTTCACGATTCAAATCACCTTTTCATGAAACGCATCTTCGTCGAATCGCTGAGGTCTGCCTGTAATATAATCAATGACTTTTCTTATGTCTCGCGCTGCGTGAATTTATGCTGAACATGATGTTAGTAATGACTAGTGCGTGTTCAACGCAAAAATCCTGAAGGCTTTCTTTTTTCTTTTTTTTTTTTTTTAATCATTATTATCAGCTTTCCGTTTCTCTCCAATGTCCGAGATTAATTTCTCATTCTTCTATGAAGAGTGTTAACAACCGGTTTCAATGTAATTTTTCATCGGTTTCTCGTTTTCATCGTTTCTCTGTCGAATTTTTCATTTGGAATGCCGACATTACCCTAATTGTGGGTCGAAGTGGGTTTAGAATTAACGCAAAGGCCATGAAAGCGTATTGTGTCTGTTAATTCGTGAACGTTATCGTGATAAATTTTAAGGATTTAAACACGAATTTAGTAAAGTAAATAGTTAATGGAGTTAACATAACATTACATTTCGCAGAGAATAACTTAGAAATCGTTAAGAAACCATTAAATTATGTCAAGTATATAATTATGCGGTAAATGTGACGCAACCTCTCGCTGTGCAAAAAAAAAGAACAAAAGTACACGGAATTGTATTAGCTCTGAACATGCCAGTGTTATACCAGGAAAATGCTGGTTTCAATAATAGTTATATTTTATTGAATTCATGTTTAAATCCGTAAAATTTATTTCAATAATGCGACGACAAATGCAAGCTTACAATGCTAAAAAATTTCTTGAACACACTGGCTTTTTTTTTTTTTTTTCGTTTTCAAATGGAAAACAAACATACCGGCCAAAGAGTATGTCTGAGACAGATTGAAGCTTTTGTTGAAGAAGCCAAGTAAACGTTCACTGTGCCCTTGACTGGATTCCAAAGGACATGCGTGCAACTCTTTCAATACGACACGGAAACGCCCACCCTGCTAGAAATTGATATCCCCCCCCCCCAGCCAGACTTTGTGTGTGTGTGTGTGTGTGTAAACAAACGTGTTTAATCTTAAATATTGTAGCTACTGCTTCTCTTTACCTATTTCTTCCCTTTAAAAAAATCGATATTATTTACAAGGATCTCACCTATTTTGGTCTTCTTTGTGTTGGTAATCATCTGAAAAAAACAGCATTGTCGAACACACTGACCTAACTAGGCAAGCAATTTCCCTGTTTCTGAAACTTGGTTGTAATTTCTTTACTGAGCAATCCGAATGTACCGTATTCGAGAAATTAATTTATGGGAGGCCTGTTTCGTATAGAGAATTGGTCTCTAGAGTTTTTTTTTTTTTTTTTTTGAATGTCTGGCATGATAGAAAATAGAATAAAATAAAACATCTAAGAAACACTTTATCACGTCAACCTTCTGTGATATACGGTTCTAAACTTATTCAAGATTTCGATAAAATCTAGTATGGACAATGAATGAAACGCACTGCAAAAATATTAAAATACATTGATAAATCACATTCTGCGAAATTTTCTTAACAAGCTAAAATTTGTTAAGAAAATAATGCAAAATCTATATAGATCACTTAGAACTAAACTCTACAAAGATCTAATAAAAAAAAAAAATAAATAAATTATTATGAGTATACATAATTCCCAAAGGAGTTATGTATATTCCGTTACAAGAATGGGAATCTGTACTTTCGAGTACAACTTCCAATTCTTGTAACAAAAGGGTCGACTAAGACAGCGCTTCCCTAGTTTTGTTGAGGGGGGGGGGGGGCGTGAAATAAATGAAAACAAATTTAAAATGTTTTAACTAAGTGTACCATATCAAATGTGTATGTAGGATGCTAAAAATGTAATATTTGCATTTGATTTTTGCAATATTCGCTATGTATGTTTTGTATTGAATATAAATACAATAAATATTATAATAACATATGTCTGTATTACGATTTTTTTCGATGGGGGGGGGCGTGAAATATTTTAATTTTTCCAAGGGGAGCCTTTACATCCATAAGTTTGGGAAGCACTGGACTAAGGTATGAACTTTGCCTTGGCAAAGTTTTGGAAATTCTCAACAGCATCTGCGTAGAAGATGCCACGGAATTCCCATCATTAAAAGTTAAGAAAGACAGTCCATGCCAAAGTGTTTAAGTCTTTCGACAGCATAACTAATTTCTTATAATCATTTTACATTTTCTCAAACATTCAAACTTGTTCTGCAGTTCTTAAGAAATTATCTCTATGTCTATTCTTTTTCCAATGAACGAGATAAGAAAAGGTTGAAACTGGAACAATGCCATTTTAGCAGCAACACTGAAGACCGAATAAAAGTTAATTCCTCCCCCTCCCCCCAACTCTCACACACACTTTTTGTACTACAAAGTATTTATCGCGTTCATTCGTCCGGTTCCGTATCACTTAATCTTAATACTTGAGCTTTGGCGAGAGTCCTGTCATGTTAACGAGCATCGAATGTCAGAGATCAGATTCCCGTGCAGGGGTAGTCAGGGTGCACGTGCAACTCAGGATAATTCCAGATTTCGGCTGTGTGTCATCACCGTTGGCCATCAGTGCCGCTACAACATCTTGGAGCTCACGAGGCGTAACTATGTCCCTCATAACCCGAAGCAGCGTTGGACTATAGCACGTGAGCGCTAGTTCGTTTGATAGCACCTGGATTACAATGTCAAGGTTAACGCAGCTTAATAACTGGTCCCTGCTGGCTTCGCTACAGCCACGAGCGCCTTTCGCCAGACCCGTTTTTACGCACATTTCAGGTAGCTGCTCATTTAAAGCATGACCTTTGTACGCCAGCAATCGGATCCGCATTGTTTCCACGCTATAAGAAGGCCTTGTGAATAGCTGTGGACAAAATAGCAGAACTGCTAGGTTTCAATTTGTGTATATTTATGGTGCATGAGATTTAAAGAGACTACGACATGCGTTACTATTAAGTGCAAGTTACGCGTGAGATTATATTTTTATTATCGATTGTGTGGAGTAACGATCACGTATATGAGATGGAGCCACTGTCGTTTACCTAGTAGGTCAAGCAAGATACTACTTATTTGATAAGGTAACTTGGAATGATATGTTATTAAGATTGGATAGTGATTACATTCCACATCCTACCTTTGTCTGCTGCATTAAAAGTAAAACGTTTCAAACAACCACTTACTGCTTCGAATTTTTAAACACTTATGATCAGATGTTTTGCTCCTTCAAACAAACAATTCAAAGCTTCTTTGAGGAATACTTTTTTTAGAATTATTTTCAAATGTCACCAAGCAGAATTTAACACAATTGAAAACCTAAAATATTGTTTTCGAGTCGGACTCGAATATTGTGGAATGAAATTAGAATGACTTAAACCATAAAAATACAAAAAATGTCTATAAAAAAGAAGCAACATATAAATCAATTTAAAATGTGAATATACGGATTCCATATAGATATTAATAACCAAATATTAGGGTGAGCATGTCGTATCATATCGAGTTGTCATTTGTGCTATTAAACTGACTCATCGAGAAATCACATGCATAAGGTAACTAAAGTCATTTATGACTATTCATATTTAGTAATATCCATGCGGAGATCTATAGGATTACTACAATACTACATCATCTTTAACTTTAGATCCTATAGGTGATTAATGATATTAAAGTTGGCTGAACTTTGGACGAAATGCCAGACATTTTCGAACATATTCAAACTAAATATATATATATATATATATATATATATATATATATATATATATATATATATATATATATATATATATATATATAACACACACACGTGTGTGTATATATAGATCTCATACACGAGGCGTCAAGAATCCAATAAGCACATCAATGCCATGTGTGGGATGCAGATGAGGACTGATAGGATTTTGTTGTTGTTGTTTTTAAGAGCTGCAAGTTGTAATTGTTTGGGAACACTTCATGAGGAAGGCTGTTCCAGAGGACCAAACTGTACGGAATAAAAGAGGAACAGGAGAATCAGGTTCGATGTTTGCAGTTGCAAAGTAAGGGATGATGGGTAGCTACTGCTGTATTAACAGGTGCAACTGAACGTGAAAGAAATATAGATGCCAATTCACTAGAGTAGTGAACATGGAAGTACCTGTAGAACAGACACTGCGTCTCTGAGCTAGAGACTGAAGTGAATCTGTAAGAGAGAGAGAGAGAGAGAGGGATCATCAATGAGTCTAATTGCTCGCCTCTGGACAGCATGAAGGATTTTAAGGGAAGTTTTAGGTACACCATCCCAAACATGTGAGCAGTATTTTAAGCACCAGGGGAATTTGTACATATTTAGGAGTTGGCTGGGTGTAAAACAGCCTTTTGAACGAAACAGAATGCCTAGTTTCTTGGATGCTGAAGAGGCTATTGATGTGATGTTGCACTGGTTGTAAACGATCTTATAGCTTGGGATGTCAGAGTACTGCATGGTTTGTCGAATGAGCAGGATGAGTGGAGAGTGTTATCGTCAGCAAAGCTGTAGATAAGATTAATGATGACTGCGAGTAGGTCATTTATGAACACGAGAAAGAGTAGGTTATAGGACAGAGCCTCGAGCCTAATTGCTGATGCATTGATGATGAAGTTCTTCGAGCTTCACCATCAATGCATAACATCAAGGGAGAATGATTCGCAGAGAACGACTAGAAAAGAAAAAAACTGGGCTATCCAATTACAGAGGGTGGTAAGGAGACCAAAGAATGGCAATTTGTTAAGAAGGCCACGATGCCACACACGGTCGAAGGCTTTGGAAATGCCAAGGACGACAGCACAACTTTTTCTCTTTCCATGGCACGCGTCCAGCGGTGGGTGATGTAAGCTACAAGTTCAGCTGCGGATCTTGAATGGCAGATCCGTACTGGTGATCGCCGATTAATTAGTGGGCCCCTAAGTAGTGGAGGAGTTGGCTATTGATGACTTTCTCCATTATTTAGGAGAAGACGGGTGTAATGGCAGTTGATCGGTAGTTGGATGGTTGATTTCTATCCCCCTTTTTAAGACTAGGATGGATATGAGATTGCTTCCACACATTTTCGGATAAGTACCTACTTCCAGGGATAAGTACCAGATATGAATGGTAGATTGTAGAGAGAGACGATGAAGAACGGGTGTTAATTCTGGAGCACAATGTTTGAGAGCAATTGAAGAGATGCCATCAGGGATAGAAGATTTTATATTATCCGAGTTTTTTGGTAGTTTCCTGATTTCTTTTTTGTCGAAAAACTAAAGGAGGCATACAATGGTTGGATTCAGGTATAGTAGGACGTAATTTCCCTTGGTCATCAATGCAGGAGTTTGGTGAAGTAACAGGGTGCTATCAGGATGACAGAGAGGTGGAAGTGCAGGAGAGCAGAAGTTGTACCCAACGGCCTTGGCGAGGGACCATAAAGCATTGCTTCTTTTTGGACAGGAGGCAAGTTTTTTGCTGTTGGCCCTTATGAAATCAGATTTTGATCTGTTGAGGAGTGATTTGCATATGTTGGGTGCTTTGGTCTAGGCAGAGTATGGAGCTAGAGTTCTTGAAGCAAGCCACTTGCAGAAGCTTTATTTTATTTTAATTTCTTAGAATATTTTGTACATTTTTGGTTAAACCAGGGCTTGGAAAGCAGATAAGGATTATGCTTTGAATTGCGGATGGTCTTCATGCCAGTGAGAATAATTTCTGTAACTTGTTCACAGCAGGTATTAGGACCAGATGAGCGAAAAGAATAGTCAGACCAAGAAAATGAGGAGTAGAAATTCCGAAGGTCATCCCAGGTGTCTCCTTTATACTGCAGAGGAAGTGCTTTACAGAAGAAGTGAGGTTAGGAGTGAATGGGAGGAGCGTTCTATGAGAGAAGAGAATACAAGATTCTGGGCAGAGATTTGCCAAGAGAAGTGGCCTCTTCAGTGTATCTGGAAGGAGAACTTGTCAAAAAGAGATTCAGCATATTTGGCGAGCGAAGCGGGTTATCAGAAATTCGATTAGGTAGATGCACGATTTGTGTTAGGTCGTTACTTATGACAAAGACTTCTGCTTCTCATCCAGCTTGTCAGCAATAATGGAATAGGGGAGCCAGTGGAAATTGTTAACGTTGCAATCACTCAAGAAGATTCACTCTCTCTCTCTCTCTCTCTGGACAGCTGGACTGTAGATGGTCGAGTTTCATGGAAAGGAATGTGAAGAGATCAGAATATAGTTATCAGGGTTCGATGACTGGATAATGCAACAAATGAGTGTTACTAAATGGAGCAAGGAAACCTTGAACCAGAGAATGTCAAATGCAAGAAATTCTAAATTAGCCATTCTCTGGCAGGATATATCGCATTTCACAAAGGCTCAAGTGCCATCCTTGTGGCAAAAAGAATCGTGAAGTGTGAAGTGTGTAGTGTGGGCACTGGATGTAGAGACTAGGAGATGTAGTTGCAATCTGAGTTTCTGGAAGACTGCAAGTGGTGGTGAACGCCATTTTTATTTGTGTTAATGCCATGGATATTAGTAAAGTGGATGTGAAAGTGAGTTTTTAGTGCAACGATTCTTGCTTGGTTTGTGTGATGTGACTTTTTTGACAGGAATGGTTTATGAGAGAAATTCATTTTTGTGACAGTGTTACTGTCTGTAGGAGCCTTCAAAAGTTTAATTGTAATGAGCTGGAAAAATATAGTGGGGGACGTGCAATGAAAGAGAGACTCTTGGACATAACTTCCATACAGAGAGGAACCAGTCTCCATACCATGACATGGCCTCGACAGTGCTTCCCCCATATACCAGTGCTCGGACTCTCTCCATGCACGACCTAGCAGAATATGTGGTAACAGGATTATGCATCAGTTGGTCGGGAAGCCTCCTGACTCATTACTGACAGGTTCGTGTCCAGGGGAGAATATTCCGGGTGTGCTAGGTGCTCATCCACAAAACATCAGTATCACTGATATTATATTTTTGCATTTATTCCCGTTAAATACTCCCCTAATTGTTTGCAGACTTTGAGTGATTCCTAAAATTAAACACAATATACTAATGCTTCATTGCCCTCTATACGAGGATAATGAAGCATTAGTGCTTCATGAAGAGGCACTTTTTGAGGTGTAAACATTGCATCACATTCGCGTTAATAGCCCAGATGTGCTTTCAAAATGCATACACCTTTGAGCCTTTTGAAAAGATGTAAAGAGGGTGCAGCGAGTCAAATTCTTAGCATTCTAGTATTTTTAAACAGCTGAGAAGGTGAGGCTAGGTGAGCTCACATTGAGAGCTCATCCAGCACCTAGCTGGCTCTGATTGGTTATTGTGCCAACCAATCCAACTGAATGTTGTCACTTGTCATGAGTTGAGTACTTTCTGTATCCAATAGCTGTATTACAAACAGCTGTTACACGTTTTCTGGAACTGAAAATTTGAAAGTGGATGTTAGGAGAAAAACCTAAATGTTTCTCTTGCTATGAAGTATAGCATCTGTTGAAGTTGCAAAGTTTTTAACGTTATACAGACCTTTTTATTGTAGTCTTTGGAAACAACAGACAGTAAAAAATATCTATTCCTGAATAAAAATGAATATTCTGTGTATTATAAGACGTTGTTGATCTACAAAAACATACCAGCATATGCAATATTGATGAGAGACAAACCGCTGATACTAAAAAAAAAAAAAAACTAATGAATGTAGGATTCCCAAAAGTGTGAATAATTCCGATAATGATCGGATGTTCTGTACACTGAGTCTCAGTAAACAAAAGAAAATTCTTGGAAAACGGAGCAAAATATACATAACATGGGCAACAAATTCTACAAAATGATTGGCTGCTCCATCAAACCATATTTATTCCTGCCATACTCTCTGTCTCCTCATAAGTTTTTTTTTTAATTATGCCATCATAAATTCACTTATTCATGTGTAGACTTTATAGGCTTTTAGCTCTACCCAGCAACTTATAGGACACACCTATCACAAATTTTAATTATTAATAATTCGTTTAGCGTTAATGAAAGTATTTCTACTCACACTTATTCTTTCCTTTCATTTCCTATTCTCACATGTCTTATAAATGATGGTTCACATATTTTCATCTTTGAGTATTTCAAATATACCAACCAAATATAGCATTCTCCTTCATTGTTGTTTTCTAAAAAATCCTAAAACAAACCGATTGTTCCCCCACTGCAGAAGTATTCAAAGTTATCCTGCAACTAATTGCATTGGACCAATTAAGATGAGCGCTGATGCGCTATACACTCTCAAACTTTCATACATCGATAAAAATGCAATCATATGGTCATGTTTGTCTGCACGGGGTGGGCCAAACGGGGAACTCCCCCCCCGGGATCGAGTAAAAAATTCCACAAATTATAATCATAAAAGTGATTGCGATATGTAACCTTACACCCTCGACCATGGGATGCTTTTTCTGTCTTAAAATTTTATTATGAATTGGCCTGTTTCGGCCCACGGCAGGGTAGCCACAGAACACGTTTTATTGCATCAATAAAGTACGTGTTCCTGTTTTTGGTTCATCTTTTTCTGATTTGTGAATAAAAAGTTCATTACTCTTGTGAACAGCAACCAGTGTTCATTTGCCCTCTGTGTGTAGTGAATCACTGAGTGAAGTGTGAATTGCAAATTTATAGTGAAACAGATTTAAACAGTAAAATATATTTTTAAAAAGGTAAGTGTAGGTAATTGAATATTATTTTACTTGTTAGTTTTATGATTTTTTTTGCTTTTAAGCTGAAATAATTTAGGATTTTGGGATTAATTAATTAGTTGATTTTTAATAAAATATGCCGGTCAATTTTTTTATATATGAAATTGTGCTAAAAACTGTATTATTTCCGAATACTTTTTTTTTCGAAGAATTAAAGATCATTAAAATAGATGCAAAATGAAAATAATGTATTTATAATTTACATCGACATATAATTACATCAAAAAATGCTAAAAGACATTTATTGATGTAATTATTTGTTTCCAAGCTTTTCCCTCCCCCTGCAGAAAATTTTCTGCAGATGCCCATGTATACGGTCAAATTGATGTGAAATTTGTAGTGCAGGCTCCATAACCCACACGACAGCACACCCAACCGAAATGAGCATGCAATGCCACTGTTTGGGTCCGTGAACTAACTGGCAGCCGGTCTGCCAGTTAGTGCCTGATGTACCCTCAAAATGGAGAAGATTATGGATCTCTAAGTTTGTCTACAATGGCCTTGAAGGGGTATTACTACATGGAGAATAGAGGGGTTGGGGAGAAAAACAAAAACTGGAATCTCTGTTCTGGAGACCAAATATGGAATTTGCCACTTCAGACTTCCAGTAAGCCAGGCAGTGGTATTTCACCGGGTGATGAACATTTACCACCTAGTGTCTATTTGCCATTTCCTCCAACCAGGAAGGTATCCTTCTGCAGTCCCTAACCGCCCTCCAGGAAGGAGGACATTAAGTGACCAATTGCCTTTCATACATCAGTACATATTAGTAGCGATATTCAGAAGGATTGTAGAATTCATCCCTTTATCAAGGATTGGGAAAGAGTTCAGCCGGTGACAATGTAATAATTTACATGAAAAGGAACACTCTGCAAGCTTCATTTAGAAGTAATATGAATTCGTTGCCAGCCTGGTTAGCTGAGTGGTTTAGCACATCCGCTCTCCAGCCAAGAGGCTGAGGGTTCAAATCCCTCCTACGCACAGATGTTTGCGATTATCTTTCACCTTCATACATCCAAGTATACGAGTATATACACTCCCAAAATGGACTGAGTCACCATGGGAGAAGCAGACCCAACCGTCTTTCCAAACTGTGGGCCGTGGCCCCCTTGGGGGACGTATGTTTTGTTGAGGGGACCGTGAAATAATGAAAACAAATTTAAAATGTTTTAAGACTAAGTAGATTTTTTTTATTTTAAAAGAAATGTATTCAACTTTTATTATTTATTATTTCTTTTTTGTTATTTTTTATATTTTAATGGAAAAATTCACACATTGGTGTTGGTTCACAAACTATGCTTCCTGCGTATTTTGGCGCTTAATGAATATTAGTAAATATTGCTTATTCATATGTTTCATTTCAAAGCAGCGGTTAATTGTATTTACTTCGAATGCTCTCCATAGAAGCTCCAAGTCTTCCTGTCCCTTTCATCATGCGTTTGTAATCAGGGACTGTTGATATTGACTTTATATACATATCAGAACTCGTTTTATATTATCACTGTCATCCGAGCTAGTTTTCTGTTACCAATAAAAGTTTCGCATATACTTCACACATGAAAAAAAGCTTAAACAAGTTCATGTGGGGAGATAGTAACTCCCTTGCAGTGGTAAAGAACACTCCCTTCCTAACAACCACTATACTGCAGAGGCAATAAAAACAAGCACTTTTATTATGCCAGTGAATAAGGTATGAGGAGTCTGTAATATATTTCTCAACAAATAGTGCAATCAGAGACAACTGGGATAAAAACACACTAATTAATGAATCACATGTCCCCTCATACAGAAACTATGCTGTATATATAGACTGAAACAAAACCATATGTTGCATGGGCAAACAGTATCTAACTAAAAACTATTGCTATTAATTAGATGTATGTGAGTTCGATTTCCCAAGGCAGCAATAAAATTCAACTGAACGTGTTAAAATTGTAAATGTGTTAAAATTCGTAAAAGTGTTAAAACTAAGTAATATATATATAATGAATGTTATGGCAGTTTCACATATGGAATTCGGTTGAAGAGAATTAGCATTTCAACTCAATTGTCAGCTATGCTTTTATCTTTCGGTTGCGCGGTCTTTTGTTAATACCGCACCAATCATATGCATTTCTTAATAACCTGTCATTGCTGTCTGTTTCGCGTTAGGCTTAATTACCGTAAAGGGAGAAAAGTCACAAAAGAGAAAAATGTTCCTGGTCCGGGGATTCCCTTATTCAGGTAATATTCACTAATTTCATGTTATCAGTCTGTGGTGTGCCAGTATCGGTAAGTGGTGATATTATTTGACCTATTCTACGTTAAAAAATTTAACCCTGAGATGAATAAGTGGCTGATAAAAAAAAAATTCCCGCGAACAATCAGAAGCAGAAACAGACTCAAAAAAAAAAAAGGACAGTATTTCATATTTTACCAGAACAGCCTGCATCGTCTTCAGAACCAAACGGTAAGAGGCAAAAAATGTAATAATTGCATTTGATTTTTGCAATATTCGCTGTGTATGTTTTGTATTGAATATAAATACAATAAATATTATAATAATATATCTCTCTATTACGATTTTATGAGGGGGGGGGCGTGAAATATTTTAATTTTTGCAAAGGAGGCCCTGACATTTAGAAGTTTGGGAAGCACTGGTTTAGCATATCCGCTCTCCACCCAAGAGGCTGAGGGTTCGAATCCCGCCTACGCACGGATGTTTGCGATTATCTTCCACCTTCATACATTCAAGTATACGAGTATATACACTCTCCCAAGATGGACTGAGTCACCATGGGAGAAGCAGACCCAACCGTCCAGCAATGGGAGAGGCTCACCCTGTAGTAGATATAAAAACAGGCTGATGATGATGATCATCATCATCATCATGAATTCGGTGGTAAACACAAATCAACACTGCATTATATCAAAGTAAATTGCGATGCAGTTTACTTTGATATTGCAGAAAATACTTTGAAGGAAACTAAAGTTTTTTGTACATATCTGCAAAATGGATAAAAGTAGAAAGATTAAAATCTTGATGCTTTTATAATGGACGGCATGAACAGAAGAGGACGGTCAAGGCGAGCGCGGATAGATGATATGAAGTCGTGGAGCAGAAAAATTTTGTAGAATTTCAGTCACCTGGCAATAGATAGAAGGAAATGGCAAACAACGTTTAATGAATCAAGCATTAGACACCTACGGGCATTGGATTCACAGGCACGGATGATGATGATGATATCTAGGAGCTCTGGAAAAGCTTTCAGAGAAGATTGGAAAATTGCGAAAAGATAATAAATGAGTGAATGTTTGAATCAGCCAATTGAAAGAAAGCATTAATATATGCACTATTCTCCCGACTCAATCTGTTCTAAAGTTGATGCAGTGGGAATGGGGAGGAGACATTTTGCCGAGTTTGTTTAATGTACTACGATGTGCTCCGTGCAAAGTTTTCCCAAGAAGTTTCATACGAGTCTCTTAAACAGGTCGGTCTTTCATTAAATGAGTGAGAAAGGATTTCACCCACCATTTGGATGATGAAACAGATAACAGTAAGAAAACGCTGTATCGGCTTTCTTAAGAAGAGGACAAAACTGTATGTACATTTTTGATAGGACTGAATCGAAGGTCTAAGAAACGCGTTGAATGCCACCTGGTTACCGTAATCAGCAAAAACTATCAAGAAAACGTTCCAGTTCTTATATTGTATAAATAAAATTGTAACCATTTTTATATGTAATGAACTGTAAAATTTATATGAATGAAAACGAGTAAAAAAAAAAATTAGTTATATTTTACTAGAGGCCTTCTGAGTGCCTTAAAGCATTAATAGGCAATTACATAGTCAAACAACAAGCGCACACACACACACAAATATTATATGTGCATTTACAGAAAACCGATACAATTCACACACTAACTTAGTAGAACACATAAAATATTTAGTGATTAATTTTTGCAGTGTAAGTGTAAACTCAAAAATACATATACATGATACAAGATTTTTCCCTTTGGAAAAATTAAAATATTTCACGCCCCCATCGAAAAAAAAATCGTAATATAGACATATATTATCATAATATTTATTGTATTTATATTCAATACAATTTATATCCAAGATTTTGCGTTTGTAATCTTTTTTGTGTTTCTTATCAATAGCTTTGAAATGAAACTTATATAAATATATATTTATATGCAAAATTTGTGAACCAACCAATGTGTGATTTTTTTCCATTAAAATATAAAAAGAACAAAAAAGAAATAATAAATAATTAAAAATTAAATAAAAAAATCTAATTAGTAACATTTTAAATTTGTTTTAATTATTTCACGGCCCCCCTCAACAAAACTTACGTCCCCCAAGGGGGCCGCGGCCCACAGTTTGGGAAGCGCTGGTTTAGAGTATCCGCTTTCCAACTAGCAGCCTGCGGGTTCAAATCCAGCAGTGGGCATGATGTATGTGATTGTTTTAGAGAGATGTATTTCACTACCCTCTGTGATAGAACCTCTCCGCTTACTGGAGCCTGAAGTGACTTGAAAAAGTTCCATGTCTGATCTATAGAGCAGGGTTCCCAAAGTTAAATATGATTTTTTTTAAATTACTACAATACTATATATACATATATATATATATCCTTAGCCTGCTTACGGTATTAACAGGGTTACAACCTTTCGTGCGTGGAAATCACATTTAAAAAAAAACTACATTTATCCCTTCGTTTTACCAAACTATTTCTTTGGCGAAGAACAAAGTTTTCAACGGTATGTATAACGTGGAAATACCATCACTTTGCTGTAGCTGTGGGTTGGAATCCCATGGGCGTGGATATTTATGAATGTCTTTAGATGGCAGCTGAATTATTATTACCGATCTGCTTATTAAAGGCCCTGAAATGTAGATAATATAACTGAGAAAAAAAAAATTCGAGAATTTAGATTGAGCAAGAGTCTCGAATTATTCTATCATGAGAATCCACAAAGTACTAAATGTGCTGTAGGTTTACAACCTTTCGTCGGTGACCGGCATTATACATAAAAAAAATTATACTATCCTGTAATAAAAAAGTAAGTTTAGGACTTTACAAAAGATAAATACGCCACTGTTTTTCTATTAGAACAAGAACTTCATTCATGGTGGAATACAGAACAAAATATACTCCAAGATTTCTTATATATTCATAAAAGATGTTAGAATCACAAATGGAATATAAAGAGGGGAAAATTGCGAAAAAAACGAAAATTTCATTAAATTCCTGTTCGTTTGTTTTGTTTATTCAGGATTACTCTCAAGCGCTGTTTTTTGTGCCTTCGGTAATGGCAATGCTAGCATCAATTTGATATTCGATTACGATCTCACAGCAAGCTACATTCACTCTACTGTAACAGAATATCGTGTTTCTTTGAGATTGCCAGTATTTTTAAATCTGTGAGAAATTATTCCTTAATACTTCATGTCTAATTACCATTTGCAGCTGTCCTTTTCCAATAATGACGCTTTTATTTTAAAGTGATTTAAGAGTAGTAAGTTAATGTGTCAAAAATACAAATCGGATTGTGCATTTCTCCATGTAACCTGCAAAATATTATGGGACAGCCCACAAATTTCCTTTTTCTTTAATTTGTCAATAGGTGCAACTAATCGAATAATGAACATGGACAATCATTTGTATACAGCAGCAGAAAGACGTTTGGTTGAATTATTATTTTCATCGCAATTCTGTATCGACTCTGATTTTAAAATTTATCTATCTGAGACTTGTTTTAAATTGAGTTTTTCTTCACACCATTTTCTCCTTTAACTAGTTTTGATATGAAAAAATAAACAGTATTTTTTATCTAAATTCTAGAAGTTTTAATCGTTTTCTGACCTAAGAGAAAAGTAACAATTGGGAGTCAAAAAAAAATAATAACAGTTTTTTTTTTTTTTAGATTTTTAATTAACTTTTTTTTTCTTATTCAAGAATAAAGTTTTAGATTTTAATTTACTAACTCTTTCTGGGTAAAAATGGAGAAACAATCTGAATATTTCAAAATTAAAAAGATAAATTATAGTGATGTAAAAAATGCAAGATAAAAAGTGATCCACATTTGAGTTATGAATCATGAACGATATTTCTAAAGAGAGGTAAAAATCGGAAACAGGCAGTCTCCTTGTTTCCAATAAGAAATGATGATGATGATACTCTTTCTGATAGTCCGAAATTTTATTTGTTATAACAAGACATTCAAGTTATAGCAAAAAAAATATGAATATCTTCTATCTTAGTTAAGATGAGCAGAATTGAAATTACTTGTGATGTGATCGCTCATCAAACGGAGAATGAGCAGCAGGGTAAACATGAAAACAGATATGTATAAAAGCAGTATTCCAGATACATGGATAGCACGCGAGGCAATAAGTTGAACTCTCGTCATCCATAGAATGAAGCCAACCTCGTTTGTCAGAAATAAAAATTTTCTGTAATAATCCCAAACAAGAAATGGTGCTGAAACTGGTCTACAGTACGCTAGTATTACCATAAATGATGAATGGGCAGATGAACGATGAATCATCATCATTACTGAGTGTTAAAAAACGTTTAATATTCTTGACCAAAAAGCTCTGGAAATACTTTTAATGGGATTATATTGATCAATTGCATATAATAAACAACTATGTTATACCAACTAGTTTCACCAACTAAGGCTGTCGGCATCTTCAGGGTACATAACTGATGTAAGGCACTAAAAAGTAAAAAACTGTTACAAACTATAATCAACCGATTCCAATTATATTAAACAAAGAACATAGCGCGTACAATACATGCATAGAGCGTGGGTAATATCACTTGTTATTTAGGAACGTTCTATAGTTGGCACTATAATTCTTTGTTTAATATAATTGGAATCGGTTGATTATAGTTTGTAACAGTTTTTTACTTTTTAGTGCCTTACATCAGTTATGTACCCTGAAGATGCCGACAGCCTCAGTTGGGGAAACTAGTTGGAATAACATAGTTGTTTATTATATGCACTTGATCAATATAATCCCATTAAAAGTATTTCCACATCATTACTGATTGTTATAATAATGTTTTTCTTCTTTTCACGATAACGGCGTTGTCGCTCTCGATTATTTAATAACTTATTACCAAACGCTGTTATCATTGACAATGATTCCTATAGTGTATAATGATTCCAACAGCATGAACATCAGCAATAACTGATGCTACATCAACATTACTGTTGATGATAAACAATGACATTTGATGTACCGAACTTTTCGCATCCCGATTAATCCTCTTTCAGTTATATCGGAAACATCTGCCAATAAATGTCACTTGGCCACACAAGAGAAACACTTCACTGTTTCTCACGAGTGGATATGAAAGGGAAAGATGCCATGTTTGGAATGACATAACAGCTCTGACAGAAAAATGTAATGTTTGATAGATCACACAAATAATTAAGAAAAGCGTTATGCATTCATTCATTCATCTTTTGAAATGCTTATGAACAGTACAATTTGTAAGACTAAAAAATTCGTATGGTTCAATCATAAAAATAATTAACACTACAATATTTGAAAATAATAATACTATTTTAATACCATGTAATTATTGTCAAAACAATTGGTATGAACTTACCTTCGGCCACTTCGGATTGAGTTCACGTGCTTTAATTGCATCCTGCAAGGCACGGCCATACTTGGTTACCTTAATATATGCCGCTGAGCGGTTGCTATACAATACGTGATTTGTGGGATCAAGACTAATAGCTTCCGTATAAAGTTTGATAGCAGCTGTAAAATCCCCGCTCTGACAGGCGGCATTTGACTGTCTGACTTTCTCTAGAAAAAGAGCCTTATTAGAAGATTCGGCCTTAAAGTCCACTTCCAGCTGAAAGTATATATATGAGTAGCATAATCACAAATTGTATAAAATAAAAGTGGTGAAATTACGTTGCAAATTTTAATTGAAAATCTATGATTTTAAAAAACTACATAAATTAAAAAAACGTAAAAAAAAATATATATATATACACACACACATATATATATACATACATACACAGATCTGTAGTAAAGATCCGAAGTAAAAATTTTGAAAAAAGTAGTAAACAATTGTCTTATCATCTCAATTTTGGTCAAAATTCTATTTTCATAATTGAATTGGCTTTTCGAAACTCGCGTTTTTCATCATGCAAAACGAGTAACATCGGCTGGAGAACACACGCGATTCACAGGCATAAATAACTATCTGCATAGCTTCTTTGGCCGTAATTACAATCAAATTATAATTTTTTTAATAAAAAAAATAACACTTCATTTCTGGCTGGACATTATTATTACTAACAAATTATGCCACTCACTATCGTATAATGTAAATTATGTTTACATTATACGATAGTGAGAATTAGGAAATATAACATTTTAATTGCATATGTATAAATACTGTGTATAATCACTTTCTCAAACTTTGAAAGAAAAAAAAAGTAATCTACAACATGTAATATTATTTAACTTGTGTAAAACTGAATTATATAATTGTAATTATTACTGTGATTATTTTTTAAAAAAAATAGCAAAAAACTATGTTATCATCAATATTGTTGAAATCTCATTATATGTAGCACTTATACTGAACGTTACTCAAGATGATTATTGCATATATGTAAATATTTGAGAGATCAATAAAAATAAAAAATAAACAAAAATTATTATTATTCTATTACTATCTATTATTCAATTATCCTCAAAGAACGCCAATTTCAGCATTAATCTTCCTGTAAAATATAGTTTACATTTTTTAAAAATAATGCACGCCCATCGTTTTTATTACTATTTTTTGTTACACAATTGTTTATGATTAATATTATTCTGGTATCTCCAAGATGTTCAGAAACTCAGCGTGGGAGCTATCGTCAAAAGATACAACTTTGAAACAATCCTGATAAACCCGTATATCTGGATACAATACACAACCTGTGGTTAAAAGAAATAAAAACAAAAACAACACCAGATAAGAAGGAATAAAAATAATAAAAGTTTGGTAAGTAGTAAAATAAGAGAGCGTGAACAAATAATGCATGGGGTATTGATTCCCCCCCCCCCGTAACACGCCTTATATACGAATCTGATATTTATTCCCAAACACTGCCATATCCGAGCAGTGACCAGTCATTCTTAGTTTTGTATCTATAATTTTAAACTTAAGTGAGTCTTTAATACCACATTCCTCGGCAGACAATATTATCTAAAAGGCGGACGTAATACCGGTCGGCAAGCATGTCTTCCGCCATCGCTGATGACGTTGGAAGGCCGTTAACCCTAACTGAAATATTTCATCCTACCTGAATGTTTTACAACTGGACCTGATGGCTGCCAATAGCGCTCGTGGCGTCTCATTATCTTTGCTTAGCACCAAACAATAAGTATAGGGTAAGACAGAAACAGAAATCAGAGGCTTTGGTAGAACTGAGAGAAATGCGATCTTATAATATAAATGTAATCTTATAAGTTTTTGAACTCTTATAAAAGACTGGGGTCGTATTTGTTTAGACTTAAAAAAAAAATTTATTCTTGTGATACTTGTTTCATTTATATTTACTTTAAGGGATGATATGCGGAGTCTAACATCTTATATTCATCTTGGAATTAATTCAAGAACAGAAATTCTTCAGTTGAGTTCAAGAAACTGAAATAGGTTCATTTAATATACGACCAGTTCTCTTTACAACAGATAAAACAAAATGTAGTTTTATGATGATAATAAGAAGCAATGTAACTAATAAAAAGTACAGGGGAAAAAAAATTAAGCTTGCACCTATAGACAAATGCAATTAACGAATCTATTTAAATACTGAAAATGTCAAACCAGTATGTACAACATACCGGGAACATTCACTAAATGCCGAATCCAATTAACTTTATTCGAGCAATCCACTCCCATTAGCTAAAATTATGTCGCATGTCTAATTAACTGTAATTGCTTTGTACAGCATGGCGAGCACTAAATGTGACGATGAAGAGGGCCAATAAGAGCCATGAAAGCATAAAAAAAAAAAAAGATACCACTTTACCATCTGACTTCTATGATGGACCATATATTTGAGAGACATTCACCTCAGAAATCAATTACTGATAATGAGACAATCTAAAATTATTACTCTGGAGAAATTATTAACCACGAAAATAATAACAACAAAAGTGTTATTTCGCTGGTCTAACTTTCCGTTTTTGAAAGGCTGTTTTGATTCTTATTTGTCCAGCTTTTTTTTTTTAAATTGATTTATTATATTCAAGGTGTTCAATCTCAATAATTTCACTAATGTTTTAGGTTCATAAATCATGCGTTCTGATAACTTTTAGATTGTTTCTGCACTCGCGGTTTATATTTTGAAAGTGCATAATTGGATTACATAGTTTTAAACAGCAGTATAAGTGTTTAAATCAATCTGCAGAGCCTCCGTAGCTCAGTCAGTATGGACGAAGCCCTTTGATCTGAAAGACCTGGGTTCGATTCTCGTCAGTGACATGAGGAACTCATCTGGTCTCTTTCGACTAAAGGTGAGTTAGCCAGTCTCATACGGTGGTAAGGGGTTTTTTCATCCGGAAACTCGGGTTTTTCATCCCAGAACAGGCAAACCAGCCCAGTATACAGTCATGAATACGTCCCGGCCATATGCCGGTCCCAAGCCCGGATAAAATTAGGGGGGTGGGGGAATTGGGGAAGCAATGGTGAATTACCCTGTAAAAATCTCACCAGGAACACTTTGTGGGAAATGCATACAAAGTCACCTACGGTCGGAAACGACTGAAAGGAAAAATCAGTAATCAATCTGTAAGTTGTAGCTTCATTACTAAAAGTCGTACAGAGCAACAGGCACAATAGACAGAGAGAGAGACTGTTTTGCAAATACTATATTGTATGAGTACTAGCAAGCTTGTCTTCAGAATTTTGCGAGACGAAAGGCAGCTCGCTATCAGTAGTAAATGCAATTTTCGGCAGGCAAGTTACATATTTAAACGTTCTGGTCAACTGTGGTTCGGAATCCCATAAGATTCAAAGTCAAAACGCAACTGTGTTACCCTAACACCGGGTCTGCGCACTAATAAGAAATGCACCATATTTAGATTCTATTCGATCTTTCAGATAAAATAAAAACAAAATAGCATTTGCCTAAGAGCAGGCGAACCCAAAGAGAGATTTTCATAACGATGTAGGAAAGATTATCTTTGGTTATGCTGCATATTAATATTTATTTCAAATTCAAATATTAATTTTAAAAAATCACATGTATAACCTAATAGATCCGTTCATTCATCTAGGTTACAAAATGCATTAAGTTTAATAATAATAATAATAACAACAACAACAACAACAACAACAACAACAACAACAGAAGTTAAAAGGAAAGAAAGAACCTACTGCTGTTTCTTGAGGCTGTAGGCCTTGAGGGAAAAGTGTTCAATTCCAGAGGGTAGAGGGTGAAGCAATGACGAAAAGTTGGTTCGGCGTCTTTGAAGTCTGTGAATGAATATTGACTAGACTACTTGTATTTTTTTACACGCACAGAAGAAAGTAGAGGAATGGTGGTGGCCAGTACAATAGAGCTGAGCTCATGAAAACGGCATAAGAAACAGAGAGTTCTTGGAAAATGAGGTTGGAGCGAGCGAGCGAGCAAGCGAGAGAGAGAGAGGAGTCTTATATTATGAGGTGGATAGTATCAAGAATTTTTAGAAAGGCTTTCGGTGCACTACACCAAACGTGATAACAATTTTCTAAAATCGAGAAGAGTCGGAATTTGAATAGAAATGGCCAACATACAAGTGAGAATTAGTGGAAAATGTCCACTGCCTTGAGTGTAAAAGGATACCAGTTTTTTGGAGATTGAGGAGGTAATAAATGAGATGCGTTTATTCCAGGAAATGCTAGAGATGCAAGTAAGTCTTGCCTGGAAACTAGTATTATCGAAGCGCCCATATATACGGATAATCATATATCTATTTTAACAGCAGAGTTGTATACATCATCATTATATGCATATATACAACAAAGTACAATACCAGTCTATTTTAGTTATTGAATCACATTAACATAATACTTCAAGAACATTATATATACTGTATTGCATTATACATATTTATATAATGACTCAAAAACAGGATCTTAAAATGCATATTAGATCTGCCATTACTCCTTTAATTTCGTTAAGTTAATCTTAATTGGTCTTAAATATGTTTTTATAACTGCTTGGATTAATGGCATTTCTTACTGATAGGCACAGAGTATAGAAAAATTCTGGCGTTAAACGAACTTCAGTACTACCAAAATACAATCCTGTCTTATTTCTAGCAAGAATAATCTCCCTTTACTTCCTCTTTTGATAATATTCAGATCTCCAAACATGATCAAATTTCGCTCTTCTTTTTTACTGACTCTACCTAAGTCAATAAAAAAGTCAGTCTTTCCTGGTACATGTCAGCCAGATATTCTTCTTCTTCTTCGGCCTCCAAAAAATTAGGTGTACTTTTACATTCAAAACATTACCTCTCATCTGTACAATTCAAACTTGGAATGCTGCTCACAGTGCATCTAAAACCTCTTTAAGAATGCCCAATGCTGTCATCCGGAATAAGGCAGTCCGATTCACTGTGACTCCCCCCACACACACACACACATACTCACAGATTCATTCCAGACTTTCTCCTAAATGTTGGGTCTATAGGTATTTTCATGGACAATGTTCTGCTGAACTGCCGACCAGCATTTCTCCAATTTCTTCCAAGAGACTAAGAACATGAGTAGCGCCTAGTCACATCCATTTACTCTGCAGCTTCAATTTTACCGAACCGACTTTCCTTTCTCCTCCTTCATTCCTACAGATTCTGCTTTCCGTTTAACCTCTTGCAAACTGGTATACTATATACGTTTTGCAACATATCCTATGTGAGTCTGATTGTGTACTACTACTTTGTGAGATTTTAGGGACTCCATATTTTAAGTACACGTATTTCTTTATGAACTGCAGTACCCTACAGACGTATAAATATCTTCTTCATTTCACGAATCTAAGCCAGGTGGCCTGTTTCGGTCTCGGCCCAGCATTTCATCGGTCTGCCTCTCTTTCTTTGACCTCTCTTTCTGGGATTCTTTCACATGCCATTCGTTCTGGATGCTCTTTCCATTTGGTTCTGTATTTTTCTATGGTTTCCATTATTGGTGTTTGATTTAGTTCTTTCAGTATGTCTTCATTTCTCTCTTTTTTTTTTATTTTTTTTTATTTAGTCTTGTATAACCTGCTATTCTTCACCTCTGCAAGTTATTATTTTCCTGTCTCCTTCTCTATCTATGCCATATATCAATGTTCCTTTTGAACATATTAACATTAATTTTGTTAGAAATGTCTAAATCTTCATTGTAATTTAATTTATAGCCCAAATAATTAAAATTGCTGAATTATTCGATTCTTTTATTTTTTATTACTATTTTAGTTCGAACAGGAATTTTTAAACATAAAAGTATAATACGTATAATATAAATAAGTATAAATAACCATTTTAAATATAAGTATCTTAAAGGTAATATATTCAATTTAGTCTTGTCTATTTAATTACACACTGCAATATTCTATACTTATTTAATAGTTAAGTTATGTACTAAATTTAAGATAGGTATTAAGTTTATTTTCACAGATTTTTAGACCATTCCTTTCAGAATAATTTATAAATTATAGCATCTTATACACCGTAATTTTTTATACAGCAGTGATATGCGGTTTCGAAATGAAACTGCAAAATTTAATACAAATATAATTTAAATTCGCTCCGCAATTCCAATAATGCAAAAATATCGGAATAGAAACGTTGGTGTTGCATTTTACAAATACAACAGTAAATTATATATGATTGTAAATGGAACCAGCCCGTAACATCCCACCATTCTTTTTTTCTTACTCAGATCAGCGTGTTTGCTTTAGCTTCTATCTGTTTCACTTACAACAAAACATCAATATTTTCTAGCTTTAGCGAAGTCATTTACAGACACACATATACACTGCCAAACAGGCAAAACAACTAAACATCAGGATCTCGGAGAACCAGAGACTACATCCGATTCCACCATTATTGCCTCTTAGGATTAGAAGACCATGCTCTGGCTACTTGCCACAGGATCCGCTGGAAAAAAAAAAAAAGCCAACTTACTTCACGGAAACAAACAGACTATTCCTTGAATTTGCGTCTGTTCTCAGAAACTATCCTAATTCAACCAATATGGTTAGCTGCCTCTCATCTAGAAAACTCATCCACAAGCAATCAGCTCAATGGACGCGATTTAAGACTATAGGCCTCCACGTGTTCCTCCTTTTCAATCTCACTCATGTACTGCATGTATAGACTGTGTGTGTGTGTGTGTGTGTGTGTGTGTGTGTGTGTGTGTGTGTGTGTGTGTGTGTGTGTGTGTGTGTGTGTGTGTGTGTGTGTGTGTGTGTGTGTGTGTTATTCCCTCGACAACACCAATTTAACTTTGGAGAAATATTAAAAGTAATAATTAAATATATTTAATTATTATCTTCTAAGTTGTAATTTTCTAAAGTCGAGTAACAATCAACTTATAAGCCTGCACACCAGAATCGTGATATTGACTGCATCTCATTGATACAACCAGTATCAATGAGAAAAAATTCTGAACTACCTCCTTTAAGAGCATTGACTTCAACTGCATTAAGATGGTAGTGATTTATAATCAAAGAATGATATAAATTATAACTGATAGAGATAATTTAAAAATAATATCATAAAACCATAAAAGCGGATTATGAATGAAAAAGAGAGCAATAAAAGTAAAAGAAAGAAGTGTTCCAAACATTCGGTCTTTTGAAAGACAAGGCGTGGCTATGTCAAAGTATACACAGTGGGGCGCCATATCCGTTAGGAAGGTATGGAGGTGCCAACACCTACTAATTCCGTCTCTCATCCGCTAAGCATATATTAGCTCCAGCAGTTACCCCTAATTTTACGCCATGAAATCTAAGGTGTCGGACACACTACGTGGCTATACTGACAGGTGATCCATACTCAACACGCGTAAACCATGTGCTTCACCTCCAAGATGACAACAGAAATACTTCGGTATCATTATCTTCACGAGTGTCACATGCAATACGAACTTTCCCCTAACATAAGAAATCCACTATTCCTCCCTTCCCAAAGGCGCAGATCAGCGACAACTGTCGCAAAGAATTGCAGTTATCGAAGCTCGGAGGTCGAATGACGGTGAACTTCCGTCAGAGCGTCGTTATCAGCACGTCTCGTTTGCGTCCCTTGCAAGCTAGGGAATACAATAGCAATTACGAAGGAATTCAAGAAAAGTGAACACGAATCGTCACGCATAAGCATGCACGCACAACACACAGGTCGGGTGAAAGAAGTGGAGAAGAGAGAGAGCGAGGGAGAGAAATTGTTTCCCGGGATATCCGTAGTTAGTGGGAATGACGAGGCCTTTCTTTTTTCCTTTTTTTTTTTTATCGCACATAATCTATAACGAAAGAAAATGTTACAAATGCATAAGAAAATATTTTCTTTTTTATTTTTAAATTTTAATAGTTTTTTGGGATTTTCTTCATGCGTCGCTTAACAAAACCCGATTCAAATCCTGTTCTATGAAAAGAATTTTCTAGCATTTTTTTATGAAAGGCCAAGTTAATCGGCCTTGAAGTAACAGGAGTTTCTATCCCGCAAAACAGAATAATTGGTCTGAGAATGAATGCAGTGATAAAAATACGACACAGGGTCACGGCAAGAGCGTCCATGTCGCGACCCTAGAATTGCCACGAGCAGTTGTAATCTAGATAATAAGATAGAACTGAATTCTTCCGTATTGGAGAACACGCCAACCAAAATCACTATACAATAAAAGGGGATTTGTAATAACTACAGATAACGTTACAGTGTTTCAGAGACACTTCGTGATGTTTTCTAATGCGCAGAACAAAAATGTGAATACTGTGATTGCCTTAGTCGGCAACAACACTTATCATATGTAGTCCGAAATGAACTCTTATTACTGCCAGAAAGAAAACTGCTGGTTGTAGTAGTGATGAAAAAACCGGACGAAGTTGTTTTCGACGGACTCGTGTTGGCTCTCATTACCCTTCATATAAGGTGTCTAGAAATCACACAACGGCCTAACAATTTTCTAGGAACACACGTGCCTATATGCATCAGGTTTCTGAATTTTAACGACACTTTCATGTAGAAAGAAAGTGCAGTTCAATGTCCATTAAAAGTGCACGAATAAAATAACTTACATATATTTATTTTATAAATAAACAGATAATTAATTATTGAGTATCAAATTTATTTGGTGGAGGAGGAATATCTGAACTTAATTCATACACAACCAACCCACTACAATAATACTACCATATTCTGCGACTGAAGGCGTTGAGAATCTAATTGGAGGAATCAAACGAAAAGGTCAGTGCTTCGACTTTTAAATTTTGATTTCATCTCTAACATACTGAGAACAGCATCCTTCACTTTGACTAGTACTGGAGAAGGCAGAACTTTTTTTTTGGGGGGGGGGGGGGTTATCATTCCAGTACTAGTTGAAGAGGTAAAGGATGTTGTCCTCAAGAAAACAATGTTAACACTCCCCCTTTATGATCTGATAGCAGAGTTCTAAGAACCCATTAATGCAAAAAAAAAAAAAAAAAAGAAAGAAAGAAAGAAAAGGAAAATGTTAACTGAGAGTACCAAGCGACATGAATGAACAAATGCATGACCATTCTGTACACAAAACCGCATATAAAAAGTTAAGCAAATTCGGATTAAATGCTCCAAAAAGCGGTGAAAATAAAATAAAAAAAACTGAAAATCCATGAACATGATTAAATCATTCGTAGTCTGGTAGGTTAAGGTGCTTTAAAAATGTGTATTTCTGCTTTTTAGAGATAAACAGATCAACAATGTTTAGCTCAGCAAAAGCATAGAATCGTAAAATTTTATGATCATTTCCATACAATATGCTGTTTCAATCATTATCAGAAATTAATTCGTCAGACATTTTTAAATTAAGCTAAAGTGATCCAAATATTACGCAGATTACTCACTACCCACGTGACTATTTCAAGTCTTCGGATCCTCGTTGGTAAATAGGTAGGAGCCCTGATGTTATAGCCAGTCTCATATGGGGGTGGCAGGGTTTTTTCATCCCACAAAATAGGCAAACCGGCTAGAGGAAGAAAAAGAAACGCAATTTACAGGATATAATACTAGTTCTATAGCCTTAGTTGCTTCGGCCTATATAAACTCAAACAACCAGCCAACAAGTACCGACGTTGACGTAAGTTAAGAGACACCTACTGCCGATTTCGTGCCCAAAGTATTCCAGTCTCTCGAAACTTCCATTTCGTTCTTTATTCAGTCTTTTCATTGTTTTACTTTGGTATCAAAATTCTAAACGATTGCTTAATTTTTGCTAAAAACTGGAAAATTTAACTAATCGCAAGGAAGAAGCCTTCGATGGCTCAAAATTATCATACACTAAATATACATTTTCTAACTTTAAAATCAGTAGGCATACATTTGCTATTTATAGTAAAAAAAATCTTACCTGATATTTCTTACGTGTATGTTACATAGCATATCACTTGTCGGAAAATCCTGCCAATTGCAATCATCAGAAACTCATCTGATCGTTTTAAAAACATAATTTAGCTTTTAAAAAAGTATGTAAGAGGTAGACATTATCATCATCATGCTTGTCAAGGATTTAGGCCTGGGGTGGCCTGTTCCGGCCTTAGAAGTCATCGTTGAATCTCTTAAGAGGATGTCCTGGTTTTCTTTTTCGTAGTGGTTTGTACTTTAAGGCTGGTTTTGGTAATCTTTCTGTTTTCATTCTTTGAACGTGTTCCATCCATTTATGTTTATATTTCTTAATTTTTTTCTATTACTGATTCCTGGTTTAATTCTTTCATAATTTCTTCATCTCTTTTGTGATCGAAAAAGTGGACATGTCAAATATATTTTTTTAATCTATCTTGCTTGTTTTCTAGGACAATTCTCAATAATGCATATTTTATTGGACGTTTTGTGGCCATATTTTGTAAGATAAGAAGAGCGAAGGAAAATTTTTCGTTTTTTTATTTATTTATTTATTTTTTTTTTTACAAACTTATCATTTAATCCGCTGGTTCTTAATAGTGAATTAAATCACATAAATCTGAGATATCTCTCCAGCTTCCTGTTCTCCAAGGTTAAGGGCCTGTAAAATGGCGTTTCAACTTAACCATCGCTGTATCTCCCTTTTCCCTGAAGGTATGGGCATTGCTGGTTAAATAAACCAGCAATAAAATAAACTTAGTAAGGTTAAATAAAGTTATTTAGCCTAATTGCAGCTGTCCAAAGCACTATTGTTTTTCTTGGATTTTTAGGGATAAAATATCTTGATCAAATGCCACAATGAAAATTTCAACTTCTTTTACAAACATCCACTGAATACAGTATTTTTTTTTTTTTTTTTTTTATCAGTGCTTAATAGCCTTAGGTAAAACGCATTTATTTCCCCCAAAATAAATTACCTCGTGAAACTAACTCTGTCTCCGCCTTCATTTAGACCGCTTCCTTGCAAGTTCAGGGTGCATATCCGCATTCCCGTTGGCCACATTTTGAATACCCGAGGTAAAGCGCCTGAAGGATAATACGAACGTTTCAGTTTTAAAGCCATACCAATGGCCCTGTGTATTCATATACAAGATTGCTAAAATCAAAATTGTCTGATATACAGTTTGCTTCACATGGCAGGTAGCACGCTCTAATAGATGGTAAAAACCAAAAAGTTTCCTTCTTTATCTTGTTCTTCTGCACATGAAAGAATGTTTAGCGCTATGTATAGTTTACTTTCCCAGACAACAAAATATAACCACTTAACCTAATTTAACCTTAGGGGAAAATCAGAAATACCAACATAACTAATTGTCTAACACTATTTGTCTTCCTTTCTTCATTTTACCCCCAAGATCCCCCGAAACATTCCAGTTCGTGATGCCAACACGCTATAATCATTTAAAAAAAAAAGAAAATAACACTGCTATTGAAAACTTGCCACAGAGTATTGATCTTTATGCAAAGCTATCTGATATATCTTAAAAGGACTATACGTGTATACTATTTTTCAAAATTAAAGGAATAAGTACACAAACACTCCTCCAGTGGGCATGTAAGGATCAGATTTAAGATCTCCTCTCTGTTCCAACGGACACACTATGTTCTGATGAAAAAATGAGGATTTTTTCATCGGAACATAGTGTGTCCGTTGACAAATGCTCTTGGATAAGAATGAGTTCTAAAATTGTCCCTTCCAATAAAGTATTACAGTTTTTCATTATTTCCGAATCACAGAAACATAATGTATTCCAAACTAAACGATGGAGTAAAAGATAAATCACGATTCCTTATGCAGGAAGGAGATGCAGTCTAAGTTCATCGCTTACCATTTTTTACATGTTGCTGAGGTAGATACTGAAACAATCTCCACTGGATTTTTGAAAAGTCTTGGCTAAGAACTTTTGCTTACCATAGCACCAAGTAGCTAAAGCCAGATAAGAATTTACAACTGGAAATTGCAGTCCTTGATTTGATCTCTTTTGGCTTAGTATTTTAAAATCTCTGTCAGAAACTTTTAAAAATGTTTCTGTTCGCTGAATCGCTAGCCGCAAGCATCCGTTATAGCGAGCATATCTCCCCCCTTCCTACTGTTATAGTCTCCTTATGCCTCCATAATAATTCTAACAAAAAATCATGTGCCACTGGCCAAGGCAGTTGCTGATTTTTTTTTTTTGATTAAAAAAAAAAATAGTGCCAGTTATCCGTTCGATATCCACTTGATGTTCTCTCATCCAAACATCAAAAGACTGGCCTGTGTGACCGAACATTCAAAATGGGAGACAACAGTCCCATTTCGATGACATGTATATGAACTCTGTACATGCCTAAGTCTTTTCCCCCTAGTGATGTGATGCATTTCGGAAACACCTAATAAAATTTTGGTCTTGTTGGTAAAGTATGTCGTATACATCAAACTGAGTGTTTCATTTTTTTTCCTTTTTTTTTTCTCGCTGCAATTGTTAAATGTCAGAGAACAGCGGTGTGAATGCTCTCCAAATCTGACATTCGTATCTTCGCAATGATCAAAAAGTACGCTATTAACTTCTTTGCCTGTGTTTCCATTCTACTGTAATGCTTCCTTGCCTCTAAGGAATTCATGTTTTAGCAGTGCTGAGTCCTTTATTATAGCCTTGCGATGAGAGTTACGAGTATGTATTTTCGATGTATATCAAACTGAATGTTTCCTTGTTCTGTGTGATGGGTGCATCCAAAAACTGCATTTTTTATTTATTTATTTTTGTTGTTGTTGTCCAACACGATTGAAATTTTATAGTCAGTCCAAGTGCTATACCACTCAAGGAGGCACACAGCTAACCACCTTATCCTCGAGGCGGTCGCGGTTTCAAATCGTAATAAGCCATGCCTAATACGAATGTAACGGCCCACTTAGGGCCTAATATACGCATGAGGAGGGGGATACCATTCAAGAAAACTTTACATTTCTTCAAAAAAATAAATAAATAAAAATAAATAAATAAAATATTCAACTTCCTTCTATTCATTCATAAGAGGAAGTGAACGACTTTCTTTTGACTTTCTTTAGCAAACCTACAGTAGCGTCATCGAGGAACGAGACTGAGCAAGCCTTACTTTGCAACTTATGTTTCAAAATCACTATATCAACCACACATTCGAAGTCCACGGTTTAGGCTTGAGAATCGCTTCATTCATAACTCAATGCTCAAAATATTCCATGAAGTGAACGTCCAACGTGAGAACAACAATACGGATCTTATAGTCTCTCGACAGAAAGATTTCATGCAATGGCTGAAAAGATATTAAAGTAAAAACAGGTCTTCTAAAGCTGTAACATCCAAACTTGACAAGAAAGCATTTCCTTTACATTCACCGAGAATTTAATAGAACAGTTACATTTAATAGCTGCCTTATTAAATTAATTCAAATGAGTGATTCAATGCATACATTTCATATGTCTCTTGTGAACCTCGCAAATTCTTGGATTAACAATGTGTCCGGATTTTAATTTTTTATGTTCTTCCAACTACACATATACGAATATATTGCTGATGGAAATTTTATTAAGTTTGTTCTCCAAGTTGACTCAGTGCACTGGTAAATATGTTAAACACCTCTCTCTCTCTCTCTCTCTCTTTTCCCCGTCAGAGTTCATCATAGTGCTGGAAAATCTATCCGTGGACAGTGGTCCTGCTCTGTGCGTGCTGATAGAACAGCCGCTTCTTGTATCCAGTACAAGAAGGCTGAGCAGTGCATTAACAACATAGTCATACCTTCAATTATATCTATTTTGGAGATATCCGGTGAGACAGTTGTAAATTAAATTCTGCGGTGGCGAACATAATCAAGAGATGTTAGCGATCCAATAGAGCGGCTTTCCAATCCTTGGATCACCCAGCAGGCCGTTAAAAATAATGAAATTTACTGAATATATATGTATGCAGGAGTCAAGCTTAGCATGTCCAGGATATTGCATGGGCCTGGCAGAAATTGAAGGCACTTATCTACACTATTAAGTGAGATTAAACGTACCTGAATTATAAAACATATCTACAAAACAAAAAAAATGCAAATTTAGTTATATATCAAAAATTTTAAATAAAAAAAAAAAATCAGCTAACGGCTTTTATTCCCTTATAGGGAGTAGGTGAGGCCGTTTTCAGCCCTCGTATATAACTTTTGTAGTCTACTTTTGTTGATTCCTTTGCTTCAAATAGTTAAAACGGTGCAGAACGTTTAATCATTTTCAAGTATGCCACAATCAAAATGTTACTAATTGAAATATTCGCTCGTTATGCAAATAAAATTAATTATTTCATATATATATATATATATATATATATATATATATATACACACACACACACACACACACACACACACACACACACACACACACACACACACACACACACACCAAGCAATTTTATACTTGGTTTTAATCTTTTTCCAAAGTAAGCAAAACAATGCTTTGCGCGAGAAATATGTTCACGCCTGAGCTACTTGTATATAGAGACTGATGACTTCATATCACTTGCCTTAGTATGTATCCCATAATGCAAACTTGTATATATGACTTCTGCATTACATCAACCTTGTTATCTCTCCCGAGTCTGGTTCCCACTGAAGAGGCCTCAATAAAGGTCGAAACCGGTCTGGTAGTGGCCCTTCCCATTATGCATTGCATTATACATGCCTGAAAGGAGGGGTATGTGCTTTGCATTATGGGATACATACTAAGGCAAGTGATATGAAGTCATCAGTCTCTATATACAAGCAGCTCAGACGTGAACATATTTCACGCAAAACATTGTTTAGCTTACTTTGGAAAAGGATTAAAACCAAGTGTAAAATTTCTTGGTATCTTTAACGTATAATACACCTAAGATATATATATATATATATATATATATATATATATATATATATATACACACACACACACACACACACACACACACACACAATATGATATTCATCTCCATTAACATAAATCCAAATCCCAGTTTATTCACTATGACCAACCTTCAAGCAGTTAGGAACTAACTTAATTTTTAAAGAATTTTTCTTATGCACCGCCTGAAATAAAGTACTGACTATACAGCAAGTAGACTGTGTGTGTGTGTGTGTGTGTGTGTGTGTGTGTGTGTGTGTGTGTGTGTGTGTGTGTGTGTGTGTGTGTGTGTGTGTGGAAATGAGTGGAATTGGTTGCCCGAGTCATTTGTGAGTGCATTGTCGGTGAATGAGTTCAAAGCAAAATATGGCAGGTATTGTGCAAACGATGTTTAATGTTGATGATGTTAGTGGACCTATGGAATGAGTCTACGGACTCCATGGAGGTGCCTATGTAATAATAATAATAATAATATGGATACAATACGTTAAAAAATATTTAACATGACATTTTTGCCCACTTTTCATAGACATCTTTCTTCGGTATGAAACGAATTAAACAGATAAGCATACATAATAGCAAAATGAACAATGAAACACCATTATGTAAGTAAAGCAGTGTATCTCCTCCAAACACAAGGTATTTTGTAAGAAAACAAAAGTCTTGCAAAAAAGGAAAACTTCATAAATTTGTGAAGTCTTTCCGTGTTTATTATGAGGTTCTTTTAACCATTATTAAATCATCCTAATCTCAACATGTCTGATGGACTACGTGTTTTCTCCTTATGAGAAATAGAGGGATAATTATCAGGCGCTTGAAACTGTCTTAAGTCCCTCTCGACTCTATTCATCATAACTCTTTAAAAAAAATAATAAAATAAACAATATAAACTTTTAGTGATTATTGACAGTTGTTGCCTTACTAAAACATTGGTATCGCATTGTTGGAGTGAGATTCAGTTCTATTCCTTTCATAAGATGCTTATGAAAAGTAGGTGAAAATTTTATTTATATGTTAATACATATTTCTACGTAAGTTAGCGGTATTCTTCCATATAGCCAACATTATTATTGGCTATATGGAAGAATGTATCAATCTATTTCGCTAATATCCTATGATTTCACTGAAATTTATTGTCAAAAAATAAATGATGGCTGCAAAGTCTATTCTCAGTACAAAAAACTAATCATATTATCACAGCACACGAGCCTTTAAAGTATATTAGTCACTGGATGGGTGAAATTTGACATTTTATGTTTTTGCGCAATATTTTAACAAGTGGCATTTTTTTCTTTTAATATAGGCTTTTAATCATTTATATGTATGCCCTTACATTTTCTGTAGTTCGCACACGAAATAAATAATACGAGCATCTTCACAATCAGTAATGAATTATATTATTTATTTACAATAAGCTCGAAAGTTCGAATATATTGGAACTAATCGCTATTGATTTCAAACTTATATTTACTGACAGTTAATTGGTTATATTTCTCTATGTAATTTAATTTTACAGTGCTTAATTGAATCCTTTTTGCTATTTCTCCACCTCAACAAAAGAGAATGTGCTATACACACACATTAGTCTGCTATTTTATCTAAAGGCTAGATTGTGCGTGTTGTTGTTTTCCTCTTTTTTTTTTTTTTTTAATTTTTATCAGAACTGATTACTGTAATCGCGGGAAATGATCACCAGCTCTTATCGAGAATACATGTTGACAAACCCAACAATAAAATCGTTAAACCATCTTGGTAAGATAACTGGTAATGACATTCTTACGCTATTGTAATCATGCAACCATTAAAGATTTTTGCTTTCTTTTTTTTTGTTGCCTTTCCCTTTCTTAGTCATTTTATGTTTTAATTTTTTAGGGTAAGCACCTATATCAGGTTTAAAATTAAAAAAAAAAATGCCCTCCATGTTATAATAACAGGGAAAAATCATTCCCAATACCTGAGTATCTTCAATGCGCAGTTGGCGTACTTTCAGGACGATTACAGATGCTGGTCTCCTAAGTGGACTGTTCGCTAAATCTTCATAAACAGATAAAGGTATTTTAATTTAATCTTCCACTAATATGTTCTAACTCTTCCAAAATATGCTGTACAGATTTCAGATCAGGACTACGTATTGACCAGTTTAGCCTTTGCAATCTTATTTCCTCAAACCACATTAGCACACTCCTTGCAACATGACTTAATTTAGTCTCACGTTGATCCTCAACTGGCTCGTTTTCAGAGAACCACCAGCTGTAAACAGCATTGACTTCTTCAGAATGACAATATAATTCAGCGTTCATTTTTTCGGGCACTAAGTTGCCCAAACAGGAGAAGTATCTCCACACTTAACAGTACACTGTTAATAACATTTAACAGATGGAATGATACACTCCGGTAATTCTCCTGGAAACCGCCAGACTCAAAACAGATCTATTTGGGTGAGGAGTATTCATCACTCCGGCACCACACAAATCGAACTCGAAGTTCAACTTGCATGGTACCGGGTTCTATTGGGTATTCTAGCACAGTCATTCTTACAGCTGTGGACGGCTTAAACTACTGGATGAAATAATCCACTGATGCACAAAATCACCATCTTTTCAACATTCTTCTGTAAGTAGGTAATCTGTTTGACTGTTACTTCGGTTTGTTTCCACCATCCCATTTCCATCTCTTAATGATGTCAACAATACTTGATCTCGAATATTTTAATTGTTCTCCTCTCGCATGAACCGATATACGATTAATATAACAAACCTTCCATTTATTCTACACAGCTGGAGTCATTAAATGTACATTTTCCTGTACATTCATACTTGCTATGTAACATAATTTATCACTGATAGACAGCATTTGATAAAATGGGAGTTACTGTTTTGTAAGTGTGTATGTAATACTTCATACGAAGAGCTAACAAGCTAAGAAAGTAAAAACACCCTTCTTATTTAAGGCTCTTGTCCTTTATTGTTGTGCAATTTCTAAGCTACATATCTGCAGATAAAACAGGAGTTAACTTTTTGGGATCGGTAATAATAAATCCTTTTAGGGACTGATACCCCCCCCCACACACACACACAGGTGTATATGCTAATACTACACTGATATATGATTGGTAGTTGAGAAGCACGTTAAAAAAAAAAAAACGAAGAATATTAGATTTGCTAGTCTTAGTTATGTTACTTAATATCAATTTCGGGATCTCAGAACTGCGAACCAAGATTTCTTTTCTTGGTAACGAGTTTTCAAAGAAATCTTGTCGAATAATCCACATTTATATCCATTATCAAGTGCTGATCACAAGTTTTGTATGAAATCTCGCATAATGTTCGTAAGTCAGAAAGTGGAGATGCAATCCACTCGGCTAATCGGGTTAGCAAACATAGTTAAAAGATGAAATTTGTGTGTGTGTGTGTGTGTGTGTGTGTGTGTGTGTGTGTGTGTGTGTTAATTCGAATCATAGCAAAGGACTTGAAAGGTCAAAATGAATTTCGAAAACATATTTTGTTTCAGGAAACAGTAATTTTTATTTATTTATTTATTTTTATTTTTTATCTTCGGCCCATACACAAAAGGTTGATTGATCAATCTATAGTATATTAGTACCGTGTATGGGTAGTGGGTTGGGAAAGGAGGAACTCGTTTACATTTTATTTAAATTACTGTAAATTGTATTCCTTGGGAAACACAGCAGGTGGGAGACTCTTCCACAGTGCAGCAGTTGCAGGGATGAAGAAGCAGGGAAAGAAATTGTTCTGTTTGTTTCTAGGTGCTGTGAAGGGATGTTGAGCAGTAGCTGCACGTGTTCCAACGAGCTTAGTACTGAGTTGAGGAATTATTGATGTTATTTCAGATGAGCATTTCACATGGAAATATTCTACAAATATTTCTGCAGTATGTTCTATTTGTAGAACATACTGCAGAAACCAAACGTCTGCGCAAAAGTGGGGTGGGGGGGGGAGAGATGGGTCATTAACAAGTCTAATTGCTCTCCTCTATTGAGTCAAGCATTTTGAGAGAGCTTTTAGGGGCCCCACCCCATATGTGGGAGCAGTATTCAATAGCTGGGCGGATTTGTGATTTGTATAATGTAAACAGCTATTCACGGGTGAAGTAACGTCTTGAGCGAAAGAGAAAGCCTAGTTTTTTTGAAGCTGAGGATGCAATAGTTGTGATGTGTTTATGCCAGGAGAGGTTTGATGTGTGGGTAATTCCAAGAAGAGAGATCTCAAACTGTCTGGAAATTTGGGTATCGTCAAAAAGGATACTGAGAAAAAATGGTTCTTTTTTTTTTTTTTTTTTTTATGGGAAATAGGACAGAACTGGGTTTTATTAGCATTAAAATTGATGAGGTTATCCGAACACCATTGTAGTATGACTTGGAGATCGGAAATGAGGGTGGCGTGGTTGATGTTCTGTAGGTTGAGGTGAGTTGTGTATGGTAAAGTTTATCAAATGAAAGCGAGGAGTGTAGTGTGCTGTCGTCTGCAAAACTGTGTATTGGGTTGGAGGTCAACTGAAGTAGGTCGTTGATATATAGCAGGAAGAGGGTTGGTGAGAGGACAGAATCTTGTGGAACCCCAGCATTAATTGAATGGTGAGAGGATAGGGAGCTATCCACCATCACACACAGTGTGCATCCAGACAGAAATCTAGCAATCCAACTACAGAAATCCTGGGTCAGACCGAATGATGGTAGTTTGCTAAGTAAGCCTTTGTGCCATACCCGGTCAAAGGCTTTGGAGATATCAAGTACAACCGCTTGAGATTCGCCAAACTTCTCCATGGCATTTGTCCTGAGATGAGTGACATATGTGAGCAGATCTACTGTTGATCGGTAGCGACGGAATCCATACTGGCGGTCGTTTATTAGGTGAGTGTCTCCAAGGCAGTGTAGGAGTCAGGAATTGATGATTTTTTCCATTACTTTTAACAGGACTGAGGGAAGCCAGATAGGGCGATAGTTGGACGGCAGTGACTTGTCACCCTTCTTGGGAATGGGCTGGATATAGGCCAATTTCCAGTTTGTGAGATAGATTCCAGTGGAGTATGAGAGTATATATAAGCGACATAGGATAGAAGTCAGTTCTGGCGCGCGAACTTTCAGGACAATTGGAGGAATGCCATCAGAGCCAGGAGACTTTTTTGTGTCTAATTTGGACAGTATTTTTCTGATCTCATCCAAAAAGATATAGGGGGCATTGTATGTTGGCTGTCTGGAATGGTTGGGGGACATTTACCATCGTCAGTTATGCATGCATTGGAAGCAAAGTGTGAAGCCAGAAAATTGGCTTTTTCTGTGGGTGATGATGCAATAGAGCCATCTGGATATGATATGGGTGAGAAATAGTGTTGGGCAGAAGTTACGACCAATTGCTTTGGCGAGAGACCAAAAGGCTCGGCTGCCGTTTGGACAAGCTACTGGTTTCCTGCTTTTTGCTCTTTCCAACTCTGTTTTGGAAGCATTGATTTTTTTTCCCCTCTATTTCGGGCTTCGGCATAAGCCTCTAAAGGAGGATGAGGTTCTTGATTTCAGCCAGTTATGGTATGGCTGGTATTTCATTTGTACAGCCTTGTCGCATCGTTTGGAGAACCAGGGTTTATTTAGGGAATGGCAGTGCAGAGTACTGTGCGAAATGTATGTCCATGCCGGTGAGGATACTTTGGTTGCGGAGTATGTCCCACTTTGCACTGTTATAATGCCAAAGTACTCTTGTATGGAAGTGTCTGTGTAAGCGTTATTGTATGGGGGGGAGATGAGCACTAGGAGATTGTGATCAGAATTACCCAGGGGGCTCACTACTTTCACTGTGTATTTGGAGGGGCATCGGTGAGGAAGAGATATAGGATGCTTGGGTAGTGGTTCGGGTTATCTGGTATTCTGGTTGGTACGTGAACAATTTATGTAAGGTCGTTGGTGATGACAAATGTTTCAGCATCTCTTCCTGCTAGATCTGTACAACTGGAGGAAGAAAGCCAGCTAGTGTTGTGGAGACATTAAAATCTCCTAGGAGGATAATTTTGCTGTTGGGAAAGTGGGATTGGAGAAAGTTAATTTTTAAGAAGAGGAAATTAAAGAGCTCAGAATGGTTGGTTGTGATGGGAGAGCGATAGAGACAGCAAATGAATTTGACTGAGTGGGGAAGAGATATTGAAAATATCTCTTCCCCACTCAGTCAAATTCAAGAGAGCACCCAACTATGACCAAAGAAGGTCATAGTTGGGTGTTCTCTGGCAAGGTGCGTCATTATTAACTTTTTTCATTCTATATAAAGACAGAATGAAGAACCTCAATGACTGATGTTTTTACTGTACCTATAACTACTATACTGTACTTATAGATACAAGTGCAATAAAAAATTAGCTTCCGTTAACGATATAATAGTTTGCATGATTACGTTAGCAGTTACAGGTGTACAGTATTATTATGATTGACCTTCTGCCAGAAGATTTAACCCGCCATCGGTTGTAGACTGTAGAGTTAATCTTCTGGAGGAAGGACAATGGGTCATACACCGTGGGTTAATTATTCTATAAGATCTAAAGAATAATTAACCCACAGCCTATTGACTAGCTCAATGCTGAAAGAAAGAAAGAAAGAAGAAAAAAACAGAACATGCAGAACAATCACCACTTGTTACGTGATTCATCACTCCATGTGTATGTTAGTTTGTGTGTATTCACTCTCCCAGCTCATGTATATCATGTATATTGTGTACACAGCTCATGTATATTGTGAATATTCACTTCTTCCTCTCCTCCTTCATTTTATCTCAAATATACGCGCTAGTTAAGGGACCATAAAGTTCAGAAGCTGAATACAAATGTATTTCCTTAAAAAAAAATTAGAAAGGCTGCTATCCTATTAAATTTTGTGTTATATTAAATTGTCACCATACTGTTCTAAGCTATGGAAGAGCAGATTTCATCCAGTGATGTAAGCAAATGACAACACCCAGGACTTGGGTTATCGCTAGACAAGGAATTTACATTTCCTTAGACCTACAGAGGGACGAAGCATTCAAGCATTGTCGGCAAGTAACTCGCGATCTAAGTGATTTTATTTTGTGGTCTAGAATGAAATTAAATAAAAATGTCTGCACTTATTTACATTTATCCATCCAATTATATGATATAATATGATACACAAATCCATCAGCAAGAATGAATTCATCTTTAGAGATGGCGAACACTGAAGTAAAAACAGATGTAGCACTCTGCATGACCTACTGAATTTATCGCATTTTTAGCACACAATCGTCCAAAAAATTCTAAGCGATGAAACCGATGTACTCAGTAATGGAACAAAAAAGCAGTAGGAAAGGGAATACAACTGGGTCAATTATTTTATCTATCGTGCATATCTCAGAGAAACTTCTAGAACAAGCGGTGTTAATAACTGAACTGCAGATTCTATCAGGAACTAAACATGAACACTTAAACAAAAAGACCTTATACATCAGGAGAATATTTTGTTATTTGTCACTAGATAACCAATTATAAGATTTATTCTAGAAGAAAAATACCAATTACATATTACAGAACGCTGTTGTGTATTATTATTATTGTTGTTGTTATTATTGGCTTGTCCAGTAGATCCACACGTTTAAAAGAGTGCTCCAAAACGTTTATTGTTGTTAGTTTGTAAGCCTCGATCTATCACCAACATTTTATACTCATAATTAGCAAGAATTCAGTGTCGTAACTCGAATAGCCTTCAGCTGATTCGGAATAAACGACAATACTCGTACAGTTGACTATTTTTCCGACAGCAAAACGAAAAGTGCAACACTTGTGTTTACTAACAGGAAAGAGAAACTGGTTATGGAAAGAAAAAATAAATCTCATCCATTCTTTGGCCATTAAAAAAGTTATGGCCTGACTCAGAAATAAGGTCGTAAAAAAACAATAGACATGAAATATATTTCTTTGGCTTTTCAAAACTTCCTCAAGAACACCAATAGAAGTGAGCACTAGTAAATAGAATTTTTGATACATTATTGCAATCAGTGGGAAAACGGCAGATTTGAACAGCGATGAAGTTACGAAAAGAAAGTGTATATAACACGTAAAAATATCTGAATATTCAGTGAGAATGTTAATTATGGAATTAACATTCTTAAATTACGAATTTAAGACGTAGCCTAACTTTTATTAATTACTGCGGCATATAAACATGCATTAAATGACTTTTTCCTTTTCTAGAAAATCCGATCTGTAAAGAATGTAAAGTTGTAAACGTGTAAAGAATGTCACCAACAACTTTAGATTTCTTTTATATATAATAAATCATCGGACTTTTATTTTATGCAACCATCAATAAAAATTAATTATCTTTAAAGGATTATTTAATAATATTTAGTAATTAATCTCCTAGCACGTGGCAACTATGTTAATTGGTGATCCACCGACTGTTCTTTACTTTGCATTCCATATTCTTTTAACTGTTTGTATGACACTGAAGATGTATTGTTAATTTTAGTACGAAATATTTGAACCTTTATTAATTAAAAGTTATTACTGTGGTTTTTACGTGTTTTATTATTAAATATACTATGCCACAGGTACCTCTAAAGTTTAGATTTCTTTATAACACAGGATTCTCTAACTTAGGCAATTTATATGTGAATTAATAACTAAACCTCTTAAGAGCTGTTTAAACTTGTTATTTTAAATTTTATAAAATATTTATAGACTGATTATTTAATTTTAAAAAGGGGCGAAACAAAATTTGAGTATTCCATGAATGATTTTCAAATCCTGACCGCTTTCTGAATATATAAGTTCTGAATTCAGTGGAACTTCAGAAGCAGTTTGTGGAATGATTTGACTTAAGAAGAAAACATGAGGACTAGATGCTGCAAGTTCTGCGTATGATTTACTATTCTCAAACTTTCAATAAATTGCAACTGTTCTTTAATCGTTAAAAACATTTTGTAATGTTTTGCTACCATTTTGTGCACTTGAAAAATGTAAGGAAACCGTTCTATGGTTTACCGATAAGCTTACCTCTAGGAAGTGCAGACAGAAGACTGCCAAAGATAGATGAAGCCCAAACGTCCATAAATACAAATCATGCTTGGAAAATCGGTAAACCGATAACCTTCCCAGGAATAATCGGGAATTTCTGAACTTTTTTCTGAGACCTAATCAAGAAATGCCCACAGTACAGAATCCGAAACTCCGCCAGACTATAATTCTCTCGACAAGGGCCATGGATAACCTGTACTGATACCAATATCAAAGTCTAGCACACTAGACAAAGGCAGCAGGAAAAAAAAATATAAGCAAGACCTCCATGAACATGAAATTAATATTGAAGTCTCATATAAAGTGCTCGATTGAGATTCCCAAATATTCCTGTTAGTCAAATTACACTTCAAGGGAAGAAAAAAATTACTGGAAAGAGCAGTGTGTATTTAAAATTAAAAAAAAAAAAAAATGCGAATCTTCCTCAAATCCACTAATAAGCAGAAACGACAAACAAATAAATATTGGGGGGGGGGGGGGGGAACAAAACCCTGAACGGTAATCCTACCTTGCTATGGCACGTGTAATTAAATGGAAATAATATAACTGAGTATAAATATTTCGTGTAGATAATTCTAATATCCTTACATAAATTAGTATATATAATAATGTATTAAATAAAATAAAGGGTAATATAAGTACCGTTTGTGTGCCGAATTTACATAACTTGTTAGTGGCTAACTCGGATAATACGTTCCAGTTTAAATTAAGGATTACTTTCGAACTGCGATGTTGTTCCTATTTTCCTATTTCTCCAAGTTATCAGTATGAGATTTTTTTTTTTTTTTCCCTTTAAGCGTATTCACTGTTTGGAGTCTGTCACTGTCCGGAAAATTAAACATGCTATCTAGCGAAGGCTACAATAATATGGATTACTCTGATAAAATCCCTATCGCCTTAGTTTAATTAATAAAAGAAAAGAGAATGCGAATATAACCTCAAGTTTTTTTTCCCCTTTTTATATTATTATTATGCTAGGTAATAAGAAATTATTAAGAAACTGGTTAATGAGAAACATTTAATTTTCTGATCAATATTGGTAGCGAATCCATGAAGTGCGTTTAGTGGAATTCGCAACTAGTCGAAAGAGACATTTTGCGACTTCACTTGAAACATTGTGTGCACATCGAAGGGTACGAATTTTCTTTCTCACTTCAGATTTACAAATTCCTCAAGGCGAAGCGCTCAGGATGCAATGCTAGTTATTATTATTATGACTGTATGCACCTGTAAGTAATTACAGCAGTAAATTAACATGATACAATCATTGACTGACTGTAGAAGATGCACAACTATGAAAGAAAAAAAAACTGAAGAGCTTAAAGTTAATATTGCAATTTACTATTGCTCTTATGAGCTATCTACACGTATAAAAACAGCCAAATAAATTGGTAACTAATAAAATGCATAAACTAACGTAAATGACGCTGCACAGAAATAAGCACAAAAATTCTAATTAAAAACCAGCTTTGGCACTTTGATTTTCAACAAAAAATAACAGGTGTCAAACAGACGACAATAAGATTGTTCCAAATGCATAAAATACGTGATTCTTTCTGAACACCTGGATCAAATTAAACTGTTACTTTTTCAAGCTGCGAACAAAAATATATGACATCATAACTAAAATATGCCTTTAGGGATAAGCATAAGAAAAGGAAAAAATACCTAAGCAAATCGCTTACATATAAAAAGTACATTAAAAGTCGATTTCTTTATATTGTAAATTCAGTTTTAAGTGGTGTTATTCGCTATTTCCTGTAAATATGAACTATTCCTAGATCGAATCGTGAACAAAACATACAGAAATATAACAACAGATTTAAATACAAACAACTGCATGTGTTAGTGAAAGGGTTCTGACTTTGGGATAAAGTCTGGTTTCTGCATTGGCACTTCCGATTTCTGAAAGTCGTGTCAATCAGCGTGTAGCACTAGTAAATAGCTGTTTATATATATATACAGGGTGTTCGGGATAAATTTGACATATTTATAATTAATTATATTTTTCCGTAAGTTACATGTATTAACACACACTTCTCTTCATTTAAAAGTTTGGACCCTTCTTCATTCATATACAAGATGTCAGAAAGGATGGATAGCTATATATATATACATACACACACACACACGTCGCCTTTATGTAAGGCTGAAAGAAATAACTAGTGTTATTTCTTTCAGCTGGTAAGAATAACTGGTAAACTGAGCATTTAGCAACAATTTAAATAAATGCGCGACACTAGACTTCATTTTATGCTTCATTATATGAAGCAAGCATCTTATAGTCGCAATATCAAAATAAGCATGGCATAACGAATTTTCCAATTTTACCAGAAACTTCTTAACGGAATGATGATAAAGAGATATTGCTGCACTGAGAGCAACTACTACGTTGAAGCTCTTTAAAAGCAATCACGAAAGCCTTTAAGATAATATCGGAAGAGGAAGGCAATCCACATCTCGAATAACATGACGGAACATCTACACTGTGGAATAAATAAACCTATAGAAGTATAGTACCGTGTACCGTCCTATACGTATAGTACGTATAGGACGGAACACTGTGGAATAAATAAACCTATAGAAGTATAGTACCGTGGGTGAGTTAAAGGTCAGTTAATCGGGAAACGTTGCTCTGGATATTAAATATGGAACTAACTACTAAGCTGTTTCAGGTTTCCAATAAAAAGGGTAGTGGTCTCATATACAACAACGAAAATCACCTACCATTTTAAATCCGTAAGCCAGATTACTAGTCGCATGACCATTAGACGGAATACCTTAATGGAAGATGGGTGAAAATTTCTCTATCAAAATAACTGTAACAGTGGGTAAAGGGGGGGAAAAAAAAACACGAAACAAAGCACAGAAGTGAGGTGAGACTGAATAGACCAAAAAAAAAACCAATTACTAGCCTAATCAGATACATGGAATTTAATGAAATAAAAAAACGATTCCCTAATTTTGTAATTGTGCAGAGATGTAGAGTCGAAAAAAATGTAAGTATATCGGCCGTCCTATCGCTTATGAATTAACTGCATAATCTTGAATAGGGATACTGCTCGCTACTTAACTGTAGAGTAGGAAATATCCTTTAAAAACCTCGTTGATGTGTGCACTTTTCTTAACCTAAAGACAAATGATTCGTTTAAAACGCACATGTAAATGGAAACGCTTTTTTAATAACAGGAAAATGCCACCGTTTTTTCAATAACATGAATGTGCCTGAACGATATCACCTTCCTAATGGAGAAAATTAGACTGAAATGTGATGTACAGCAAAGGTATATAGGAAATATGCCACCGTTGGAAACAAAGATTGCTCCCGTACCTTCCTCTCAGCAAAGAACTAGAACAAAAAGAGAAGGTTGTGCATATGCAAGTTTTTGAAAGAGCAACTAACTTTATTTTCACATAACACAAACTCTGTGATCACCGTTAGCCAGTCATAACGAACCAACTTCCAAAGCCTGTCCATGACAATGTCCACACATGGCAGACCACTACAAAAATGTTTCTCGCAGCCACATCCTAGACTCCAACTTTTAATGGAATTGTTAGAAATTGTAGTTAAGAGTAGAAGTCTTTATTTTAACCGCAAGCGAGCCGCTAATTGTCATTTCTTCTAAACTGAGAGATGTCAGTACATAGCCTGTTAACAGGATGACACGTGGTAAGCGTCTGGCTGAAGCTTTAATTATGGCAAAACCCACTAGGTAGACTTTATTAATAACCAGTTGCGGATCTTGCGAAACATTTGAAGCGACGAGATGTTTTCGATTCACTAAAGATTTTCCTGATTTCCAGTAGGTTACGTTTCTGTCATGACCTTTTTGCACAATAGTTTATCTTTCTTAAAAATAGCAGATGTTGCGTGATGTCCTCTAAGGATATGAAGAAACAATGATTTTGTTGAAGTGGTCATTACAACGTAAATCCAGGAAAGAACATATCGTTACGTCAATTTTTTCCTTTTTGATGTTTTAAAAATGGGATATATAACAATATGTGCTGGAGCAAGTCTTGTAATTAACACTAATAAATCTACATCTTTCCCGTTGTCGGGAGGGCGTTAGAAAGATAAATCAGTTATATTAACGAATAGTAAATCGAGTGTTTGGTCATTTTTAGAAGGATTTCGCATTCTCAAAAGTTTTCGACAACACAAGAATAACGTTTGTCTCTCTCATTTGACGGAAATAAGTCTTAAGTTTTTTTGTTTTTTTTTTAATGGGAGATAATGTCCAACGAAAAAGTATTCGTGCTTGGTGGCTTTCCTCCATCAAAGAATTCCAAAGAACTCCTTTCAGTTTCATTACCGAGGCCAATATTTGCACATTTAAGCATTAGCACAATATTGTGCTAATGCTTAAGTGTTCCAATACTTAAGTAATTAAAAAAAATGAGTTCCGCAAAGTTCTTGGCTTCTATTACACAGCTTACGTAGTGTATGGGGTCTGAAAAGTTTTAAGACTTTTTAGCAATTCAAGTACGCTTAGCATGCAATACATTGATTCTTCACAAATCAGCCTCTTTTATGCAGGGTGATTCTCCATCCCTATCATAAATTTTAAAGGCGTATTCTATGCCTTACAACAAACGAAAGATCCCAATAAACGTGGGTCCGAAAATCTCGCCTTTCTAAAGTACAGAAATATCTAGTGACACATGAACTCCAATACTTCGATGTAGATAGAAGGGCGAAATATCAAGAAATAGATATAAGTCCCTTGGTAACTGGAAAAAGAAACAAACACTGGAGGACGAACGCATTGTACAGCAGGTGTTCAAAATTACTTCTGTTGCCAGTCATACAGCCGTTGACGTCTCAGAACTGATAGCCTCATGTGCTCGAAAGTCATGGCCGATGTCTGATGACAATGCATGTATGTTCAACATGTTCCTACAATTCCTCGACATTCTCTACTGGAGCAAAGGATTTCAAATCGAAGACCACACAAATAAAAATATAAATCCACAATTTTGTTTTCCTATGGATTTTGATTTGTGGGGCAATGTCATGGAACATGTTTTCTACCAGGTTTAGCAAGAAGTCAAGGTACAAAGCTGTTATGATCCTGTTTGGCAAAACATGCAGCCCTATAAATCTGTCTCCAAGGGTACCTCCCCATACGTTTATAGACAATTGCTGTTAATGTCGTGACTGAATAACAGCATGTGAATTTCGATTGCCCACATGTGTTCGCTGTGGTAATTAAAAATACTGTATGGAGTGAACATCGCCTCGTCAATGAAACGCACACAGGAGAAATATCGTTTTTGTTGTAAAAATCACTGACAATGATCCGGTAAAAGTATTTGAAACTGCTGGAAGTGGTTTGGGTAAAGTCGATCATGCAGGACCCACCAAAACAATTGTTTGGGAGACATTCTCTTCCACTGCAGTCATCCGTTTGCTAGTAAGTAGACTCCAAATAACTAAACACAATATGTTTTCCTCGATTTCAGGTACCATCGCGACATTCGACAGCATATTTTATTGTATTTTGCAATTTCTACATTTGATTTTCATTTACACACACTGCCAGCAATTGAATATGTCAACACTGCAGACACATTTTGTTTAAAAAAAAAAAAAAAAGGCGACGAAACATAACATTTAAAAGGGGGGAAAAAAGCGCAATGTGCATACTATCAGAAGAAATTACAGGATCAAGAAAACCAGTGAGAACACAGAAAGTTTGTCACACATCTGTTGACTTCAACGTAACAAGATATATCTTCCTTTTGCTATTTCGAAGGTATGGTGTAATAATATATATATATATATATATATATATATATATATATATATATAAACCATGGAGAAGATTGCTATATTTGCCTACCCATGCAATTTGTCTAACCACCAGTCAAAAGGGGAATTTCCTAGAGCCGATGGATATCAGTAAAACTGCTGAGAGTTGCCGAGGAAACGTAGTAAGGATATTATGTGAAATATGTCAAAAGATTTGGAAGAAAATATACTGGTCTATTCCAATTCCAAAAAAAGTCAAATCCAACAGAATGTGAGAATTAAAAAACTATTGCCTTAATTTCATGAAAGTAAAATTATGTTGCAAGTAATCTAAAAAGGGCTGGGGCCATATGTGAATAGAGAAATGCCAGAAGGGAAGGCAGGTTTTAGGAGAGGCAGAGAAACTAGAGATCAAACAGAGAACATTAAATGAATTATGTAAATAGCAAGAGAATTTCAAACGAAAGTATTAATTTGTTTCATTGATTATAAGAAAGCATGTGACTGCTGGAATATGAGAGTAATAGGAATTGGTCCACATGTGTTGGCTATGGTAATTAAAAATGCTGTCTGGAGTGAACATCGCGTCGTCTGTGATGCGCACACAGGAGAAAAATCATTGGTCCCAGGTATATTGATGTAAAAAACAAATGCTCTTAATCAGAGAACTGTATGACAACCGACAAGTTTCAGTCAAAAGTTCGCATGGATAAAAACCTAGCAGGAATTAAGACTGGAAGTATGTAGAAAAATAAATTGGGATATGTAGACGAAACAACCCTCATAACAGAAACTAGGCAAGATCTAGAGCGATTGTTAGTTAATTTCTTAAGAAGGCAAGCAAAAAACGCTGGGCTTAGTTTAATATGAGTAAAACAAAAGGAATGACTTCTGGCAATTGGTGAGTTAGTCGGTCTCATACAGAAGTAGAGTTTTTTTTTTTTTTTTTTTCCTTCAGAAACTAGGGATTTTCGTCCCTCAGAACAGGCAACTGATCCCGTGAACACAGTTCTACAGAGAGAGAGAGAGAGAGAGAGAGAGAGAGAGACAAAATACTTATCCCTAAAGGGATACAGAAGAGGAATGGCAAGCTGGCTGCATTAAACTGCCTAAATCCCCTAATCAGGGGAATCAATTCATCTTGAACGGATGAGAAATGAATGGGGATGGAGGTAGCGATAAAACAGAGGTGGTTGAATATATGATTTACTTGGATTCACAATAATAAATAATGCACAATGTTAAGATGAAATTCCTAAAAGTATAGCGATGGGAACAAAGACAATCTTAAACTTGACAAAAATTATGAAAGTAAGCAAATTAATAAGGCAAGACGTATCCTTCACAAAACCATGTTGTCCCTTATAGAGTATCATATTCGTATCCACCCAGTCCTGAATTCTCTCTTCACCAATTTCTCCAATACCTTAACCAGCATTCCTAATATGTCGAATGGCGTATAATTTGCTACTTCTGTCTTGAAGTCTCCTTTATGCAGCCACAGAAGTTAATGTACTTTAATCATTATGCGAGCATAAAAATCAATGGGGATAGGGGAGGGATTATGTTAGAGAAGATCGAGGACATGAGAAAGATAGTGAGAGCTGGATGAAGAACATAAACAACTTACCAATACGAAATTACAACTGCTAAAAGAAGAGATGAGAGACTAAGGAATGGAGCGCCTATGTTCACAAGGTCGCCAAAGTTGGAAACAACTAGATGGTGCACAACAACATCATGAAAGGCTAGGGCACTAAGAATAGAAAGGGAATTTCCTATCCAAATGTTTCATAAAGCCTGAAGCTCATGGACATTTACCTCTATCTTCACTACCAGAATCGCTACAAAATCGCTTAGTACAACAGTTTAATTCAATTCTGAATGCAAAGTCAATATATATAAATAAATCCCCGATAAGAGATGAAAATGATTCTTGCCATTCTGACTTTAAGAGAGTGAACCACAACAGATTAAACAGAGCAAATTAAATTATTTGGATTTAGCTCTAAACAGACCCTCGTTCTTGCGAGTGTTATTTCCACCTGCAAGTGACTCTGAATGTCCACAAAAAAGTGCAGTGTAATCCTGAGTATGTATTATTTTTTGTGACCTGAGGGCATAAAATCTGGGATTCTTTGAATCTAGTAGCTGCTTTAATAATATCAAAAATATCATCTGTAAAGAATGAATCAATATGCTAACAATATACTTGGATGAAGTTCCAATTCCTGGTCTGGTCGGCAGAGTTGATCATAGCGTCTTCGCTCTCCAGCGAATAGGTCGTGGGTTCAAGCCTCACTACAGCATGGATGTTTGTGAATGTCTTAGGGCGGAAGATGAATTTCATCACCCGGTGTGAGACCACTTTCCCGATTAATGAAGGCCAGGAGTGGTTAAAAAAAATGGTCTCTTTGGGAAGGATTTTCGGCTTATGTAAAAAATAAATTTAAAAAAAAAAGATTAGTTCGCTACGGTACTAATATACTATAGCTTTCAACCTTTCGTGGGCAGGATGATCATGAAAATATTATAAATATAAAATAATAATAATTATATTTTCTTGAGAAATTGAAAAAAAAATTTTTTTTTTTTTTTTTGGAGAAATTTTCTGAAATTCTTTCAACTCGCGATAACAAACTCATTAATATGCAGAAGCAGGACAACATATGCAAAATTTTCATCCGTTTTCGTCCTACCCACCCACTATGGAAACTCATTTCAGATAGAAATTAAATGCTAAGCAAAAATACTTTTAATACGTCCCTGAAGTTCTTCGGTATTTGTAACAGCTTCGCTTCCTCACACCAAAAGTAGTTTTTTTACAGTTCCTCTTGTTTTAATTAAATTTTTTAATTAAAACATTTTAATTAAATTTTATTGTAAAATAAAAAAAAAACTCTATATATCACTCCCACCCACAATGAAATCGCAACATTCTCCGCATGAATGTTATATCAAAAGATACATATTTGACTACCAATGCTAATCAACATAAACATTATAAGATCTGACTTTCGGTAAACCGGTCGGTAATCTAGCGACGTACGAGATTGAGACACACCTGCGTGGTCTCAGCCACGAGGCTCTCAAGCCCTAGGAGCTTCACTAATAATGCTGAACCACAAGCACCAACAGCGGCACAACGTCACGATTGAAGATTGATGAAGCCTCGAGGCTGGAGGGATTGGAGGCTTCAAACTACTTACTGTAGCTGCCAAGTAGCGTGAAAACCCCGATGGTGATGCGCAGGTTTTGCGTAGAGAGAGAAAGAGAGAGAGAGCACTCATTCATAAATTCAGCCCTCACTACACCATCCCCCCCCCTCCAAGATACGTGAAGGGAGACCACAGAAAACTACTGCATTCTTCAACCCCCGCCTCTTTTTTTAAGAGAATTAAAAAAAAAAAAGAACACCTCAAGTAGCATTAATTCCCTCTATAGATTTTTTAATGTGAAATTTCATTAAAATAACGTATGCCACTTGCGGGTATCGCCTTTCGCAGTTAAGAATTACCTCGAAGAATTATTAGAAGAATTCTCAATCAATTTCTTGAACTTTCGCATCAGCAAGCATACGCCTTGTACCTGTGTGTGTTAAAGTGAGGAGTAAGAGAAAGGTTCGGTAGAAGGGGTAACCCTGGTTGGTCGAGAGAAAACAGCATACCCTTCTCGCTCGAATATCACCGTGGGTAGAAATGTTTTGAAATATTCTTAGGGAAAGATGAATTTCATCGCCGGTATGAGGCCACCATCTCGCTTATATTGGAGACCTGATTGGCTTGAAAAAGTTACATATTTGATTTCTAAAACAGGGTGAGAATCACAAGAAAAAAAAAAAAAAAAAAAGCAAGTGAGAAGTACATTCTGCACGAATAATGAAAAAGTAGCGTGTGAGCACTTGAAAAATGGAAACAAAACTTTCGTCAGAGTACAGGCAAATCGGCCAAGTGAACACACGTAATTTACAGGCAAAAATATTATTAGAAGTGTGTAAGTGGTGGGCGGTAGATGACACTGTGTGTTGATGGCAGTAGTGATTACTTTTAAATAAACAAAAATGCGATATTCAAATAAAATTTAACAAACAGCTATATATTGCACAAATATATAATAAACATAATGGACTATGTAGGGTCATTCCTAATGACCGAACAATTTCTAAATTGTAGGATCATTATTATGCGAAAGTGATGCTTACGTAGTGAGTGATTTCGACACACAGCACTTGCTGAACTTGTCGAAACCTAATTTCGACACGATAAGGTGGTTAAATGCTATGCCACTGTCGCGGCCATGGACTGTAAAACAATTTGGAAGAGACCACGGGCATATTAGAAAGAGCTTGTGTGAATGACGATTATACGAATGCTTTGTGTAGTATAACACAGTACATTACGTAAAGCTATGAACTAATAAACTCTGTAATATAAGATGAAAAAGGTTTCATTGACGTAATTTTAATGTGAGTAGCTGTCTTATATATACAAGGGATATAGGTTTAAGATTACTGCACTGAATATTGAAGTGAAAAATTTTTCTTGTGATAAGCTTTAGAAAAACTGACTTCAAATTCAGATTTGATAAATGTATCTGAATTTTTCACTTCCCAAATAAAAATGTAATGGTGAATAATCTCTTTAAAATACTATTTTCAATGAAGAAACCATGTTTCATTTTTTTAATAATTTTTTCCTGTAGCAAGCTCTTACAAAAGCCTGATTAACGCTGTCTTTCCAGAGTTTTAGTTTATTAGTTTCGTCGGCCTCAGTTAAAATGGCTCGTATAATAGTGATGTATTAACTGAATTCGCAACTGCTTAGTGTAGTCGATAAAAAAAAAAAAAAAGACAAGTTGTTCTGTATATATTTTATCACATAGCAACTATTCTCAGTAAGGATACATTCAACTTGATGTTTAATTTTATTCTGAACCGTTAAAAACTAGAGCCACTTCTCGCAGTCAGTAACTCTGAGCCATCTTCGCGTACATTTCTCAGTTTGTTCTAACAATTATGTTTAACTTTAATTGTACTACTCATAACATTCGCACAATAATATTCCAGTAGATCATTTCAAAACACTCTGTATGATGACATTTTTCCTCGAAGTTTCTTCGAACACAGCATCCTGGTTTCGAATGACTAAGTTCCTTGTGGACAATAGTGGGCTTAGACCAAAATACTATTAGTATGTTGCTGAGAAGAGTCAATCACCTCGTAATTAGGAAGAGACACCATTAAGCTCACTGAAAGAAGGAGTGATACACTGAAACTGTCTGTATGTAGAAGTCCAACTTCCCAAAAAGGATGCGCCGGCTAGCATTACAAGGAACGTGAACAAGTCATTAAGATACAATACGTGCCCTGAACAAATGTTCAAAACTCGCTACCGTACAGGGTTCCCAAACAGCCCGTTATTAGCCTACGTTTCCCCCTCCATTTTCTTTGTGTGTGTATGTGTGTGTAGTTTCCAAACTTTTATCGATATCCCCGGTCACGTCCACCTTTGTCGTATCCAAAGAGCGAAACTCTCTGTGTGGTCCTACGAAGTATTTGCTTCAAAGCAAAACAGGTGTTCAAGAAACAGACTGCAGTCATCTCAAATTTATATCCTTAACTAATAGAAATCGAATAATAGCATTCTTTCATCGTAACAACAGTAGCAGAAGACACTAAATATTTTGTCTGCAAAGGAAAAAAAAAAAAACGGAATTTCATTCTTACATTATAAACACAACAGAGAGCATTGTGTCTATCCCACTGCATCGCAATTTTCATCTCTTAAAACAATTTGATAAATTTTCATGAAATCTGATAGAAGAAAATTTTTGCTAAAATAATAACATCACTCAGCTTTGGTTGAAAAAAAAAAAAGATAAATAAAAACAGTATCATCTGTATATTTCTCTTAACTAATAGAAATCGAATAATAGCATTCTTTCATCGTTTTAGCAACACAGCAAAATGCCTCACTTTAAAGAATCTAATACTGTATTTTTTTTTTCTAAATTATCCTTTAAAATTTACAACTAATTTTATGGGTTTTTTATTCTATTATTTCGGCTAATGATTTGTGTTGCAACTCTTCGTTTACAAACTTTCAACTCTCTCTCTCTATGAGAGAGAGCCTCCGTAGCTCAGTCAGTATAGACGAAGCCCTTTGGTCGGAAAGACCTGGGTTCGATTCCCGTCAGTGACGTGAGGCACCTTTATCTCCTCTCTTTCGACTAAAGGTGAGTTAGCCGGTCTCGTACGGAGGTAGGGTTTTCCCCCCACCCGGAATCTCGCGTTTTTCGTCCCCCAGAACAGGCAAACCAACCCCGTGAACACACAAGGATTAGTCATGAATACGTCCCAGCCATATGCCGGTCCTGAGCCCGGATAAAATGGGGGTTTGGGGAAAGCAATGGTGAAATACCCTGTAAAAATCTCACCAGGAACACTTTGTGGGCAATGACTACAAAGTCACCTACGGTCGGAAACGACTGAAAGGGAATCAGATAGTTGAAATTCCTATAAACTTAAACGACCATTAAATGTAAAGTTGTTGTTTTTTCTTACACCTAGGAGAACAGAGCTATGTCCGGATTATTTTTCGAAATAAACTAGTTTAAAAACTGCAAAATATTCTTTATTTCTATTTTCCTAAGTACAACGCGGTTGTCCTTGAAAGGCGCCTGATACTCGACTAAATCAAGTATTTCAGAAATACATAGAACACGTAAGCTTCAAGTTTATCAAACCCTTCACGCATTTCTATTCAGCTCTCTTAAAAGTGACTTTATATAGCACTCTAACTGCCACTACAATAAGTAAAATACTGTTTTGATTACTTAAATGCCGATAGCAGAACGGATTATGGCAGCGATGCGAAGGACACTGAGGTGTAGAAGTAGGGATGTTATGGTTCGACTGCATAAAGCCTTATGCAGTCGAACCATAACATCCCTACATAACAACCATAATTAGGCCATGGATGGGCCACCTGGTTTTAAAGGATGAGGAGATATTGGAAAAGGTCCAGAGACAGTTGGATAAAGTGGTTTCTGGAATATTGAGTATGAAGACAAACTGAGGAAATGAAAATTATAGAGACTAGTGGATAGAAGGAGGAGGGGAAAGATATGATTGAGACGTATAAGTTATTGTAGGTTTGTTACCAGATTAATGTGAATATCGTTTTACACAGAATGGTGAAAAACAAAGAGAAAACAAGAGGTCATTCGTGGAAGCTCTGTAAGTAGAGCGTGAGCAAGGGAGTGAAGAGCAGATTTTTTTCACGGAGAGTGGTGGGTAACTGGAATGCAATGCGTGAGAGTGTTGTGAATGCTGAGACGGTATTTAAGACACGGTATGATGAACTGTGTGTGTGTGTTTTTAGGTTTTTATTATTACCGTAGTTGTTAGAAATAAAAGTAAAATACAAATTCAAATTCAGTAGTCTCATAATTCATCTTAAAAAACAGAACTTGAATTCTGAAATGCACGTAACGTAACAGCAGTTTTGGGGAATATTTATACTCCGCCTCAACGCCATTATGCTAGAAACGCTTCCTGTTATACTTTAACTGTTATACCTACCATTCCAGCCATACCGCCATCTGAAAGAGATCAGAAGGATATTAATAGGAATACCAAGAGTTCTCCTGATTCTAATGTGATTTCGGCGATTGCTGAGAAGTTTTGATTCGGTTACCTCTTTGGTATCGACTTATTCACACTTTCCTGTTCCACAAATGTTTCGGACTGAAAGTTAACCCACAATCATTGTATTCCTGAGAAGGGAAACAAATCCTTACTTTTGAGTAACCGATCCCGCTCTGCTTACTGCGATACTTTCTAAAAAATGGAGAAAATCCGTTATTTCTATATTATTTGAAAATTAAGTATGGGTCAGAATGTCGGATAACGTAATTTGTCCGTATGTGGTCCGACTGTTGTCGATCAAAGAAAGATCTCGTTTATGTCACTATATTTGTATAAATACAACGAAAACATTTCAAGAAATCATATATTTGCTTAATTCTGATATGTCTCCAAGGCTCGTTATCGAGTTCGACATAAAAGAATCTTACGTAAGCTTTTGTCTTTTGGTTTGTTTTAGTAAATGAGTTGTCATCAACTGTCCATCTGTAGTCACACACGTGTGCTGAAGGACACAGATCTTTATTCTCAAATATCGCAACTAATATAGAGTAGGTGAAAAAAAAATTCTTTCACTCATTACACATCCATCAGCACACAATATTATTAAGTAACAAAAATTCAGAGGTCTATGCCTATACAAATTCTGAGCTCCAAAATGTTTCCCTGTATATCTGATGACCTTGTGTTAGTCAAATTCAATTCTATATTATATCCCAAACGAAAAAAAAAAGGGGGGGGTGGCTCTTACTTTAAGCGTTATTTTTCTATTAACGGTGCGTACAGATTTCAAACTATAAAATACTGTTCTCATATTCGTTTATAATTAGTGGTAGTCTCCGACCAGCTATCTCTGATCGGCTACCAGTGGAAATTGAACTCGGTCTCCAAAAGTTAGATGGGCCAAAAAAAGTCTCACCTGCTGCTCCCTGTAGACGTAGGCGAGGCCGTTTTAGTCCCATCTAACTTTAAAATAAAAATAAAAATGGTGCGGTTTTCTTAAGAACTCCATAAAAGTTCCTAACTCAGTGCACAAGAGTGTAATTAGTTTGATTACTGACTCGACTCGTTTTTCACCGATTCTCCCTACTCTCACAATAGAAAGTTACTTTCGGTTGCGTGCCTTTTTCACAGAGCTTTCTATGGTCGCTTTTCGTCTTGGATTATAAATAATCTTCTAACGCCTTCTATTCCCAAAGGGATAAAGTCCTTTAGCCATAATAACTTTTGAAAAGTGGACAGCCATTCTCAAGCCTTCAGCATTCGCCGATAATAAGCTCAAGCTATCAATGCACAAATGCTTTTCTACAGTACGGCAAACAAATAGCGCCATCTCATATCCCCGAAGTCGTAAGACTCGTATGTCCTTAATGGTGTGGGTTCCAGGGTCCTTTATGAGATGCGGAGTTAAAACTGTACTTGCCTTTGCCAAAGATCGAATAACTCGGGAACTAGCTAAAGAAAGATGTAGAAAAAGTTCCTCTAGCGATCAGAATCGAACCTAAACAGTCTTGTTTCGGGCAGCCTACACTATGGAAGCAAATTCCACAGGATCAAACAGCCACTTCGTCCTGGATTATCATGAGGAATCCCTCTAAATCTGTTAAAGTGTTCATTCATAGTTCAACTCCAAATATCTCGAAAAAATTCTTCTCCGATTCATATTTAAATTCAGCATGAATAATTATCCTCTGCGTTCCTAACGTTACACATCCCATCCAAACAAATTAAAATAAAAAAGCACCTTACCAACGCTGTTATTTCTAAAAATACTTTTAGAAAGAGTTTTTAATACTGTTTACAAATGCTTCATTATCTTTTGTTTAATCATATTTATTCATTTGTTTATTTTATTTCTGCTTTCAGCTCTCTTAAAATTAGAAATTAAAAAGAAAGAATGTCAACCATGTATAATAAATAAGGTGTTGAACCAGTGGGATAATGTAGTTAGTGAAAAATTACAGACGTTGAAGTGAGTGTACAAAGACTTTGCTGTAATGAAATTTACATTTTCCTGATAAGTTTTTTTTTTTTTTTGGCGATCTTTTCTTCGTGATGTACTACACTACGACTCGATTATTTCAAATGTCAGTTAATGGTTTGGTCAAACTAAACCAACATTTAAAATGTATTCAAATACATAACCTATTTTACAATTAAAAAAAAAAAAATACTGCATCACCAGTCGCTTTCAATCAATCTCCGTTTCAAACAGCAATAAGCTGGCTGTTTCAATGAGCGAATGTTTCATTTGGCTGCTTCATTAAGTGGTAATTCAGTATCGCTTACTAAGTTTGCATTTCTTCATGTTTGAACGTCAGAAATAACGTGCATATATTAAATCACGTACTTGGGTTTCTGTCTTACAAAGTTTTACACAAAACTTAATGATGCATGATGTCCATAATTAAAAAAAAAAAGCTGATATATTAGAAAATAAGAAAGAAAGCAAAGTAAATCGCCAAAGGTTAATAACTAAATAACTAGTCTTGTAAACCAGAAGCTGTAAGTTCAATTATCGACTAAAAGACTTGCCAGCTTTCATGGTTGAATGAATAAGGCTCGGATTGTCAAGAGCAGACTATGGAATCGAATCCCACTGTGAAATGATAAGTACCTTTCGAATGGTAGATTTTCATTGGCAGTTTGATATCACTGAAACTACTTTGCCTACTGGAAATCTGAAGCATAAAAGCATAGGTGGAAATATAAAAAGAGGTCTTTTGCCACTAAATATGCAAAAAAATAAAAAAAAGTTACCTTTCAGAACCAAAGTAGAAATCCTAAATACCAATTTTCATTAAATCCCATCTAGCCAGAGTAGAATTATTATATCATTTCGACAATTTTTTCCTTGAAAAATGGTTTGCATGAAATTAAAATTGAGAGAAACAACAAAATTTTAGTAAAGATCCCAAATACCAAATTTAATTAAATGTATCTTCACAGCCAGAGTAGAATTTTTATATGTGTAGGAATGCGGATTCTGCGAATGTTTGTTTTTAAAACGGTCTTAAAAAAAAAATATTTATAGAAACAAGTTCTGTTTTCATAACAAAACATTATGATAACTAGTGCAAGTAAGAGATAAATAGCTTTATTTTCGTATTCAAGAGACTTTTTTTTGTGATATACTGAACTATCACTAAAGTATTCACCAGAAAAAACTATGTAAGGAAGTTAATGACCTTAAAATGATACGATAATTGAGAATACTGGGAATTCTTTTTGAAACCTACTGCAGTACAGCAATCGCTCGATTAGTGGGGCTAATGTGTTCTTTTAAACAGGCGCATTAATCGAAAACGCACTAATCGAATATAATAACCTATGGGAAAATGTATAATTCGTTCCTCAGATTTCCTTTTTGATCCTTAATTTTTTTTTTATAAAAGAATTAGGATATGTCTCAGGGTCTAGTTAAAGGAAAACCATGAAGCTGAAAGACAATAAAAAATATTCAGAATATGAATTTATTATTCTACTTCTTAACAAAGAATTGAGCTAACGTAGTTTAGCGGGCATTTTTTTTTTTTTTTCCATACAACCGACGGTATGGCCCTATTGCCTCTTCTACTCTTCTGCAAATTTTACTGCTTCTCTCTTCATCAGGGTCAGCCAGATCTAAGCATTGCTGCTTAAAAATTTCGATTGTACGAAAAATATTTTCAAATTGTTTCTGTGAAATCTCTTTTGGCTGACTATCAGTGGTTAAATTTTCTTCATATTCTTCTGGATCTTCTCGCTGTGCATCTAAATTTAGCAGGTCGGAGTCACTCAATTCTTCAGAATGAGATTTAATTAACTCTTGGACATTATCATTGAAGGGGAGAAAGAAATGAAGGATGTACAAATTGGTCGCCAACACGCGAAAAACTGTTATACAAGCAAAATAGTTACCACTTCAAAAACTACAATGATCATAAAAGAGAAGTTAATTTTCCGACGTGTAATAATAAACAACTCATCCCAGAAGACGGATTGATTACTCTATTATCGGAATGGATTCTCCGTTTTGTGACATGCGCAGAAATGTCGAAGGATCTCGAATCAGTGGGCGTACTACAGCAGACGACATAAATTTTGGCGGTAAAAATTTGGAACATAGTGTACATGGAAGCAGTGTGGTATGCCATTAAAAATAACTTTATAAAATGTTTTAAATCGGTAACTAAATAATTTCATTGTAGTGAGTGATTTTTTAAAATAGTTAGCCATAAAAATGTATCGATAGAAATTTTTTTAAATCTGTAACATTTATTTTTAAGATGTATATAGGCGCACTAATCGAATTTGGGTATCGAAAAAAAATGACGCACTAATCGGGGACGCATTAATCGAGGGATTACTGTACAGACTTTTCGCATGTCTATAATGCAATTCGAGCGGTCTCGTCCGTACTAAAACTCGACTGCAAAAAGAAAACTTCTGAACAAAGCCTAGTAGTTCATTTTCATTTTAAAATGTATGATTTGTGATATAAACTGCAATTTAATAATCCAAATATATGAAGCACAAAAAATGATAAATATTTTACCTATCAAGTAGACATTCTTCACAAGATATTCGTCGATGCTTTTATACATCGGAATAAAATCGCTAAAATATTATTTTAGCTTGTATTAAAGAAGCATCTAGCATATCATAATAGAATATTCTCGACTTTAAAGAGATTTAAAAACGATAGGCGGCGTGTGTATATCGTATAAGTGGTCAGAATCAACAGGACGTGTCATTTTGTAACATATTAATCTCCCATACAAAGTGATACCTGCAACATATTAGTGCTGTGTAAACGCAAGTGGTTATTTATGAAGGAAGAATGAATGAACTTACTTCATGTGTTCTTTGAATAACTGGATGTTGTAGTTATCCTCCGGGACAATCTGTGAGAAAGACTGTTAGAAAGAACAGGGGTAAACGAAATGAAAGAAGACGACGACAAAGTAGCACAGTAGGTGGGAAGCTGAATTCTGAATGAATGCTGACTAGCAGCTATTCATGTTATTTCGAAGGAAGGAAAATGGGAAAATTATTTAAGATAGTAGGGGAAACTGCGCATGTGAAAATACCTATATAGAAAAGCATAATACAGAAATAGAACATCTCTTTCTGTATTATGCCCTTCTGAACAGCATGAACTTTAAAGGGTGTTTTTAATGTGCCATCCAAAATGTAGAGAAGCACTCTAAAGGTGGACCGAATGAAATTTGTAAGGATGAGCTTATAAAGCTACAAGTGAGTAGTGTCCGTTTTTTTTTCTTTTTTTATTTTTTTTTTAAAGCAGAGAGTTGATGTGACGTGTTAATACCGGGAAAGACACAAGCACGTGATATACTATCTGCATAGTGAAAAGAGATAAAACAGAATTTGTCAAAAATTAATTATGAAGTTCAAAAGAAAAAACAGTGTGTGTGTGTGTGTAAACAAACTCACATACATATGCTTTATCCTTCTATATATTTTTTCTTTCCTTCTATCTGTTTATATCTATAGAAAGTGTGTGTGCGTTTTTCTTACTTTCTATCTATACACACATGCATGTTGAAATCAGCGTAGCAAACTTAGGCAGAGCAAGTTATTCGCATGCAAATTCCATTCAATAACTTTCGAATTATAGGCCTTTGCTTTTTAGAACGCAAGGCTCTAAATTTATGTTTCAGGTAAGATTCGTATGATTTTCAATTTTCATCGATCCCATTCACTTCCTACACTGAGAGTTGTTAGATACAAAAACTCTTGCTCTTGTTTATTATATTTTATGAATAACAATTCTTCATGACTTCAAACCTTTCAATTTTGGATCGGGCATTTCATATAGTCATAACCGAAATTCATACTACTCGTAAAAGAGCAAGGTTATAAAGTGGGCGTCTGCTGTACATCGATATACATGAAACCCCAGCTTTACGACGCTAGAGTGGAAGTTTGGGATGTTATCAAAATTAAGAGAAATTTATCTAAATAACTGCTAAGCACAACGCTGGAGTGATAAAAAATGTACGTCATAATAAGAATTATTTGGTTAAATATAAATACACTATTTTTTTTTTTTTTGAGAGAGAGAGAGAGAGAGAAAGAAATTGAAATACAATACAACGAGCCTTCTTTTTTAATTAAATCATTAATTTTTCGATGTTATATGGGCATGCTTCTATTTTGGAAGATTTTTTTATCTATAAGCTTTCAAAAGTTTTCTAATTTCAGCTTCATCAAGTTCTCTACGGAATAAGCTTATTGTTTACATCGACGAACTACAGATACAACACAGGAAAAATTACTGCATGTTTCCCCTAAACAGCAGGTTAAAAATTGAAACAATTACAGAGGTTCTTCGCCAGTTCTCTTAGTCTGGTATAGTAAATTCAGATGAAAAGTGAAAAATAATTGACTAAATTAAATCAACGAAGCGCGTTTCTGTGTTTGTTGTAAATTAAGCAGGTCAGTTACTTTACCATTTCGAGAATAAAATCAAGAAACTTCACAGCACACCAACAGAACTTCCTTGTAAAGTGCTAAACTATGACAAATTTCCCTTTAGGTCCAAGCTAAGCGCGGCGAATTTCAGGTCACAGTTATCAAATTGCTATTCTATTCCTAGTGAAATGTGAACGGGGGGGGGGTAATAAAAGCAGATGAAAGTGGGGAGAAAGAGTGAGGTAAATGACCTAAGATGTCGTGAGACCAAAGTCCAGCCTAGATAAGCAGAAATAATTCACTGAAAAGAATAATTTTCTTAGAAATTACGTGTCGTATGCAGATTCTGTTAAGCGCAGTTTAAAAAACAAAATAAAATTAAAAAATGCACATTCAGAAGAGGGATGCAATGATGGGACACCTGCCACAAGTTCATTAACTTCACAGCAATGTTGGCAACGAAACTAGTCATGTGCTAATTCTGATGACTATTTAGATGTGACAAACGAATTTCAAGTCCCAAACACTGCCCACTTATGTATTGTATATTAAGCTGCTAACTTGCTACGCCACATAATCGCAAAATGAATGAAATAAAGCTAGCTCTCTTCTCATTCGTTCAGCTGTATTACCGACATGCATAATGTGCTAGCCAAAGGCATTTCCTGATACACTAGTTTGTGCTTTATTGACTCCAGCAAGCAATATATGTTAATCCTCACGACCTGATGGAGAGTTCAAACAAGCTCGGTGAGCATATGATATGAGAAACACTAATACGCTGGAAGACTAGAATGGAGACTGTTTCTGGTTGTGATGACGACGCTTTATTATTCTTACTATTTATTAAACAGAAACATCGCATTTTCTAATGTGGATTTTATTGGCATCTTTCAAACATCTGTATTATGAGTGCTAAATAAAGAAGTACATTGTTCATTTATTGTATATCTTTAGAACTGTATTAGGTAAAGTAATGAAACAAAATACGGATAACCTAAAAACAATCCGTTGGCTGAATTTATTAAGAAAAATTAGAATGTCGCTTTCCACATTAGAAAACAGTGACACAAATCTTTCATTACACCGAGTTATCAGATTATATTTCGTTACTCCATAATGAAAAAAGCTTGCTTGTTTATTTTTATAGTTAAACCTAAGAAGTAAATCACAGGTTCAGAATACCATCAGAGCATAATTTAAATCTTGATAACAAGAGTTCGTTCAGGACGATTGTAGTGGTTGATTAAACCACTGGATGACTAGAAAGGGATATTTTATTTTGGAGGAATGAATCTTGCTAGTCTGTTGCAAAGCATGGGAGAACCTGGATCTGTCAGGCAATTAGACGGTCACCAGCAGAAGTGCACCATCCCAATTGCAGAGCATGGTGGCAGTAATGTGATGATGATGCAAGGAAATACTTTTCAAACTGTAAAGCTGGAAGAATATGGCTGTGTCTGAGGATAACGTGCTTTTAATGGATTAACGAAATATAACAGAGCTTCGATCCAAACCAGAATGAACAAGTGGAATGCAATGTGAGGAATTGTCCCAAAAGGCCAACATCACTGGTAGGAATCAAAACAGTTCTGCGTGAAGAGACTAAATTTCCCGATGAAACCTGTCATAAGCAAGTTGAAAGTGCACCACGTAAGTTAAATGCTGCTATATAGATCAAAGGCAGACAGACTTGTAAAAAGACTAAGAAAAAAAGTTTTTTTTCTGTGTATTTCTCGAGTGTTGTTTCCGTACCTTTTGACATGCATTGTACGTGACAATGCATATCATAACCAACTAAAATGCGCGTCAGCGCTACTGTGCATTTGTTTTGTTCAAACAAATGCACAGTAGCATACCAGGAAAGTAAAGTAAAGTAATTTCTGAAGGATGCGAAATTCAGATTTTTTTTTTAAACTACCAAATTCATTAAGAGAGAAAGAAAGTTCAATGAAAGTATCTTAATTTGTAATTAAAAAACTGTCAGTGATTAGAATAACAAGAGATTACTGTAGATAAAAAAATAACTCAGTGATTACAATAAGAAAAGCTTATTGTAGATTAAAAAAAAATGTCAGTGATTAGAATAAGAGTTCATTGTAAATAAAACTTCTTTAGAAAATAGATGAAATGAAATTACGAAAAACCACAATATTTATACGCTTGATTCAAATTCAGAAATGTTGTTTTCCTTCATCTTCGAATGATCAAATGTAAATATTGAAAGGAAGGAAAAAATGTCAGTAATTCACTGAAGATTGTGTTATTACCTCATTAACATAATGTCAGTGGGTCCCTGTAATAATTAAATTACACAAGTTCCACAAGGTTGTTCGTTGTGTGCAAATGTCGTAACGCGAACCTTTATTTTAACGGAATTTTTCCATTAAAACAATGGTTTGTATTATTATTAGAAATTTCTTAATTTCTGAGGGGTTGAAACCAACTTTCGGGGGGGGGGGAGAATTGTTTGGAATTACACACGAAGCAACTAAGGCTATGAAAGTGAAAATTTCTGGTGTTGTTCTGGCAGGCTTGCCTGTGACATCTGAGGAGTGAAAACCATGTTTTGAGGGGAGAACGACTGCATTACGGGAAAACTCTTCAATAACTGACGTATTGTTCCATTAAAGTACGTGCCTGATAAAAACAACACTGTTCATTCAGTAATTTCTTATCACACCCAGTTGATATGTAGTGCAGTGCAGTGCAGTGCAGTGCATTTCCAAGACTAATTACCAGAGGGAAGGTACAGTGGGTTATGAGTTTCTAGTTCTCCAACAATAGGTTTAAAAGCGAAGCTGATCGGCGAGCTTCTCGTTTTACGTCCCCCCCCCCGCAATACACCTACGTGCTGAGGATTTTGGGATACAGTAGCTACGTAACGGAAGCTGACTAGTGGGAAGTTTCTGGTTGGTATATTACCATTAATTCATTATTTAGTTTTAATAATTTAAAATTAAAAAAGTAGAATAAAATAGAAGCAGAATAAAACATGGAAAATAGTTCTTATGATATCAGTGATGGTCAATTTCTATACGCAAAGCTATTTACAGAAAGCAATAATGAGAAAAAAGAAATTCAAAAAGTGTAAGAGAGAAGTTCAGAAGAAGATGATAAAAGAATGATTACAATCAGTTCTTAAATGTACAAAGTTGTGAATCTTTCTATTTTATCAGATCGAAAGACAGAGTCCGCTGCATAGATCACGAATTATGAAGCAAATTTTTGATGAACAAAATCTTATGTATTTGTTAATGCCAAAGGAAGCCACCTATCCACATCGACAGACAAAGCAGTAAGTAATCTATAATTAATGTGAATAGACTCCTGTCTCACGTGATGAACAGTTAAGTAATATTTTAGTGAAAAATTTACATTAAATTCAACTAATTTCTATTTTTTCATTACCAACTGTTTAATTATAGAAACCAAGTAACCAAACGAATTCCATAAATAGCTTACCCATTTCTTAATACTGATCCTAGTATTCATTGAAGAGGAAGACACACTTATTAGCCTTAGCTTATTAATCTATGAATTCGTTAACTTCAATAAAGATTACAACAGTAAAAATTACACATTTTGTGTGAGTCCTGCAACTACGATAAACACGACGGATACTAACAATGTTGACCTTCGTGAAAAACAAACACATCAACCTTGAGAAACGAGATAAATATCACCCAACAGCACCACGCAGTCTGTTCGAACTAGAACAGAAGTAATCAATGAAGGGGAAAGGTGCAACAGAAATTCTGGAGATACTGGTTTGAAGTGTGTCAAGGAGATTACAAGAAGTCAGATGAAGCAGCGGAATTCGGTTTTTGACAGCGAAAGCCAACTTCCTTTCGCTACCTACATCTTTAATAAGTTGGAGAGACGACTACGTAACGTAATGTCCTTCAAACGTAAAAAGTTAAGCGATTCCTCTAAAATCTGTAATTAGTCATGAAGAAATAATTCTTTTGAATTTTACCTTAATGCCGACATTACTACATGAGCATATCAGGTGACAGTGCAATAATCTAGCCATCTAAATGACCTTCGATAATCCTGACAGATAATATACGGTACATTAGCAAGTCTATTTTCATACATTATTATTATAAAACAGGAATTAGTTATTTCCCGATTTTCTACTTACTGAATAAAACAAAACAAGGAATTTCTAAATACGTAAATCATAAATGGTTTAAATTCTGACATACTATATATCAGATACACTGCTTGGAAAGAAGCCAACGGACAACATACTGTAAGGAACAAACAGCCATTACACCACCTTAATAAGACGTAGGACCTCCTTTCGCTACGATGACTGCAGCAATCCTATAGAGCATACTTTCCCACACGCGTATGATAGCGATTAATGGAAATTTTGAACCATTCGTCCTATAGGCATGTAATAAAGTCCTGGACAGTTGTGGAACAGACGTCCCTTGACCTGATCCGACGCTCCGTTCATACCACAGATATTCAATAGAGTTGAGATCAGGGATTTGTGGAGGCCAGTCGAGTATAGTGAAGTTCATGTCCCCAAGCCACGCAGTTACAGCAGCAGCCTTATGACACGGCGCATTGTCTTGCTGAAAGAGACAATGGTCAGTTCCGTAGAAACGCCACAAAATAAGAATCACTGCATTGCCCAGAATGTTCAAATACTTATCGGAGTTCAATGTTCGTAGCACCACAAACAGAGGTCCAAAGCCAAACCAGAAAAAACAGAACCATAACATCACACCGCCACCTCCGAATTTCATAGCTGAGGTTACGCACTCTGATGAGAGACGTTCACCGGGCATCTGTCACATCCCCACCTGTCCATCTGCTCGGTAAAGAGTGTAGGGTGATTCGTCTCTCCGTAATACAGCTTTCCAAACTTCCACTTACCACTGCACATGCTCTTTGCACCACAGAAGACGGCGCAGCATGTTGGTTCGGTAATATGAGGCTTGCATATTGCAAGCCTCATATTACCATGAAAACCCGTGTTGTGAGCCTTGGTTATAAATATTTTTATGCAGATTCGTGTTCCAGTCGATGCCCAGAACTCCACATTCAACGTGTCGGCCGACAAATGGCGGTTTTTACATATTATCTTTCGTAGCACCCTACGGTTATGTTCAGTGAGTGTGGTAGTAGTCCACTGGAGCAGTTGAATCCACATCTCAGTATGGTATCACAGATTGTTCACAATTTGCTGAACAAATAGACCTGCAACATGGCATCCTTTCAAACTCTGTCAGTTCTCTTTTCGGAGCCATTTCACCAGGACACAGTTGCACTGACTTCATATCATAATATCATATTCATATTCCTCCAATTTATACCAGCTAGAAGCAAGTGATTCGTTACATGACACATTGCCCATGGGGAGGAGGAGTCCGCTGACTTCTTTCCAAGCAGTATATATATATATATATATATATATATATATATATATATATATATATATTAGTAACCTAGATCTAGATACCAATCATGGAACTTTTTTTCAAGCCATTTCCGGCTTCAATACACAAGGTAGTGGTTTCACATGCGTGACGAACTTCAATCACTAAATGAAACTGCTCCTTATTATTCTTAGATTACTCGTTACACTGACACTCTTCGAATTTTTCATCCTCAAAGTAGTCAAAAGTTTTCATTTCCCGATTTGTCCAGAAAAATTAAAATACGACATTGTGCTTTTAAAACTATATAGACACGTTTTATATGTAAAAAAAAAAAAAAACTCCAAGCTCATATCCAGCTTATACAGTTGGATATATGAAAACAACCTGCAGAACCTGAATAACAGATTAATAACAGAATGTGGGAAAATCGTTAATATATCTGTTTCGACAGGCGCGCATACACACACAAAATTACTATCTCGAGAATATGCAATTGATTGTTATTATCTATGGGGATATAAGTTAAGCACATTTATCAATTTCACTAGCAACTCCCTTTCAAAATAACATCGCAATTTTTTGGGGTAATCTCTTATGTTTAAGATCAGATTTCAGTCCCCCCCCCCCTTTTTTTTTTCACTTGCCTAATAGTAAAAAGATAGTAGGTACAAAGTCGGGTATCATTTCTAGAAACAACTCCTAGGTAGTGTTCAGTTTAAGATGCGAGAAATCATTGTGTCTTTCAATCTAAGGTGAGTCCGCTAGTCCCGCACGAAAGGGTTTCCAGCAAAATCAGACAAACCAGCAAGAGAGGTTCACGGACAATTCATCGCGGGGAAAATTCATCGAGAGGAAAATTTATCGCAGGGAAAATTCATCGCGGAAAAAATTCGCTGAAAGCATTATTCGCTAGAAAATTGAAATGATATTGTATTAATACCGATATATGAAAAGTAAATGCAGGGCAAGATAATTTTCACAAAATATAGTTTATGTATTTATGTTATTTCTTTAAATTTTAATGACATTTTCATAATATTTTTATTATTTACAATGAAAGTAATATATTATTGATCGGTGAGTTTCCTAATTTCTGTTTCGTCTTAGTAAATATTTTTTATTACTTAAATACTGCAGGTTTTGCTGATGGAATATTAGTATTTACAAAACTGGAATAGCTATTGGGAGAAAGGGCATCATATTTAAGAATATTTATTCTGCGAACCGTTCGTTATATTTCTGCGCACTTAGACACCCATCCAGATGTGATATACTGTATATATAAGGGTGGTCTGAAAAGTTCTCGGCCTAAAAAATTTCAATTTATAAAACAACGAATTTATAATTTCAAAATTACTTTTCTTTTTCAACATAATCTCCCTTAACACTAATACATTTATTCAAGCGATGCTCCAGTGTCATTATCCAGTCTCTGTAGTGGTTCTCAGTAAGATCTGCAAAATACCCCTCTACAGCTGCAATCACCTCTCGATTCGAAGAAAAACGCTGACCAGCAAGTAAGAGTTTTAGTTTTTTTGGGAAGAGATAGAAGTCAGAGGGATTGTTGGATGTTCCAACACTTGTTAGTGCAGATCCCTTAATTTTCCCATTGCCAAAACACCTTTGTGGGCAGGTGCATTGTCCTGATGAAAGATGATTTTTTTCTTCTGCAAACAGGGTCTTTTCTCACGAATTGTTTCGTCTAGTCTGGTTAAAAGATCGGAATAATATTCCCCGGTTATTGTTTTACCCTTTTCAAGATAATAAACAAAATACTTTTAGCATCCCAAAACACTGATGCCATGACCTTTCCTGCTGATGGAACAGACTTTGTTTTCTTTGGCACTGAAAAACCGGCTTCTGTCCGTGACGGTTAATCCAAATCTCGTCCATAGTAATAAATTGACGCACAAAATCAGTTTTGTTCTTGTTAAAATGCTCCAAGCACTGTTCAGAGATTTTTATGCGAGTGCGTTTTTGATCTACTGTGAGCAAGCGAGGAACCCATCTTGCGCAAAGCTTTTTCATTTGCAATTCTTTATATATATCCTACACGTTCTTTTGAAATGCCTACAGTCTCAGTAATTTCACGCACTTTGACTTGCCAATCATCCAATATCATATCGTGCACTTGATCAATGATTTCTGGTGTTGTTACACTTTTTGAACATCCTTCAAGTGGATCACCTTAAAGGCTGGTACGGCCACGTTTAAACTCGGCAGCCCATTTCTTAATTATCGAAAACGAAGGAGAAGAGTGCCCATAAACTTTTATGAACTTCGAATGAATTTCTTTTGGCGTTAAACCTTCTTTTACAAAGAATTTTATAACCACACGATCGTCGTCCGGTAGCATCCTCTAGCAAGATGGGGGTTGCAGCAGATGAGCAGCTCTTCTCTTCATTTCCATAAATGACGATTTAGTTTTGCCTATTCTATTTCTAACGTCCAACTCTGAAGTTCCTTTCTCTGAGATCCAGCTACCTAAATATTGAAATCTTTCCACTTCTAAAATTTTTCCTCCACATTATCTCCTATTTTTCGGCCCATTATCATTATCTTGGTCTTCTGTGTGTTAAGCCTTAGTCCGTACTCTTTACAAGAGTTTTCAATTCTTTGAACAATTTATTGTAATCCATTTTGACTTTCTGCCATCACCACTACATCATTCGCATATATCTTAAATTATTAATGTAATGATTCTTCCATTTATTTTTATTTCTTCTTCTACATCCTCAAGTGCATCTCTAAGCATCTGTTCACTATAAAGGTTAAACAATAATGGTGATAACTTGCATCCTTGTCTAACTCCTCTCTCAACCGGGAATTCTCCTGTTTCCTCTCCATTTACACATACTGACGCTGTTTGTGACCAACATAATTTCTTTAAAATTTCCAAGTCATAAGAGTCAATATCTTCTAGAATGTCAAAAAGCCTTTTATGTTTCACTGTATCAAATGCCTTTTCAAAATCTAGAAATCCCAAAATACCTTTCCACCATGGTTTAGTGTTTTCTCCCCAATAATTCTTAGACAACTCTAGTTCCTCTGTTGGTTTGGAATCCAAACTGTTCCTCGTTCATTTCTTTTTCTATTTTATTCTTAATTCTCTCTAAAATTATTTGTGCCAACATTTTTGCTGTGTGAGTTATAAGACTTAGTTACAGCAGATTTTACAGTAGAGTTACAGTTATTTTCTAAAATTGTTATTTTAGAAAATAACAATTTTATTTTCTAAAACTGTTACAGTCTAAAACTCCCGTCTTTTTTGGAATGGGGATAAAAATTGATCTTCTAAACTCCTCTGGTAATTCCTGTCCCTCAGAAATTCCGTTAATAATTTGCCACAACACTTCCATACCTTTTTCACTTATATTCCTTATAAGTTCTATCTGCATACTATCTATTTCAGTGGATTTTCTTTCTTTCATCTTTTGAATTGCTAGATTCAATTCCTCCCTTATGATGTACAGCCTCTGCCCACTATGCTCTTTCATTTGATTTTCTCCTCTTCCTCTGTCTTCGTGAAGTTTACTTACATATTCTTCCCATCTCTGTAATATCTTCTCTTTTTCTATCAGAATTTTACCTCTTTCATTCTTGACTTCTCCAGTCCTTTGCATCTTTCTCCTTCCTGTCATCATATTAATGTTTTTATAAACACCTTTTATGTCATTTCTTTCTGCCTTTGCTCTTGTATCTTTACTTATTTCATCTAACCACTCTTTCTTTATCCTTCTTATCTCTCTTTGTATCTCTCTACTCATGTCTTTATACTGCTTTTTTTTTTCTCCTCTGTTTTACTGTTAACTAACTTTCTTCTTTGTGATTTTTCCTCAAAACAATGTCCGTCATCCATGGCTTCTTTCTTTTCTCTCTTTCCTCTTCTGTTTTGGCTAAATGTAATTCTGTAGCAGTAATTATGCTTTCCTTCAGAATCTTCCATTTTTCACTTACATCACCACTTTCTTGTATATTTCTCTCATTCATTTCTTCTTCTACTTTCTTTGCGAATTCATTCGCCGTACTTGGTATCTTCAGCCGCTCCATGTTCCATGATTTGTTCCGTTTCCCTGCAGTTAACTTTTTTAGATTAATCCTCATCTTAGTTGACAACAATATATGATCTGCATCACAGTCTGCTCCTGGATATGTTGTCACATCTTTTAGAATGTTTCTATATCTTTTGTTTATCAAAACATAATCTATCTGATTTCTTCTACTATTTATATCCTTCCCTGGGGCTTTCCACGTATACAGTCTTCTTGGACATTTCTTAAACCAAGTGCTCATAATTGCTAAATCATGTTTTCTACATAAATCCAACAGCATATCACGATACTCAATTTTATCCATTTCAAGGGATACAGACAACACTTTTGCTTCAGACAGCTATATAAAACAAACTACGTAGAATGACTTACAATTTCACATGAATGCTTATGACAGATGTACCAACTTAGGAAAAAATAATCTTGCCGATAGTGTTGCCATCTATGGTCGAGGCCGAGAAGGTTTCAAACACCCTCGTATAATCGAAATATTATTATTATTATTTGACACCTCCAGGGAGTCCAACTACTCATCAAGGAAAGACACCTGCTCTACAACTCTGTCTTCAACAGTCAATCAGCAACTGACTGCAACTACATCAACACTATCTACCACTGACCACCTCTCGTATTTCCAATGACAATCACAAATATCCATGTCCATGGCGCCATTCGAACCCGCAGCCTTTTGTCTGGAGAGCAGATACGCTATCCACTCTGCCAACTAGGCCGGCTATTTCTTAATTTTTTTTTTAAATATTTCTTACATTTTTTAAATTTTTTTTAAAATATTAATATTAATTTTTAAAAAAAATTTTAATATTTTTTAAAATATTTCTTATATGGCAAATCTTTTTTTTTCACCTATATCCGCGATGAATAACTTTATACCGAATAAAAATTTTCGAAAAGCTAAATAAAATCGAAATATTAAATAATATATAAAATATTTCTTAATTTTTTAAAAAATATTTTAAAAAAATATTTTTTTTTAATATTTCTTATATGGTAAATTTTTTTCACATATATCCGTGATGAATTTTGTACGATTAATTTTCCCGCGATGAACTGTCCGGACACGAGCAAGAGAACACAACAGACAAGTGAGTTCAGTATATTATGTGCAACAGTATTCTGGACTCATGACATCGTTGTCTCATCTGTAATTCAAACCAATCTCGCCTTCAAGATAGTGGGGAAAAAATTGATGATAATGATTTTTCCCATATTAAAAGAAGCGGGCATGTTTGCATCCTTTTAAAGTTGCCTCTCGAAATTGCGATAGCTATCAATTGTGATATTACTTGATAGCTCAGTCGGTAATTGCTTGCATGATAGCTCAGTTTATGCTCTTTTTTTAAAAAAATATATAATAGTAGAATAATTGCAAATTAAAGATATAATTGCAAGAATTGACTGCAGGTTTTTGTTACGCATTCTTAGGAATATTTTGGCTTTTCTCTTCTGCACACTTACGATGCATTAAAAAGAAATCGATGAAAAGTCCCCAGTCCATGACTTAATCGAGTATCTGCACAAACACTTAACATACAGAAGAAAATTTTGCATTTGGCCTCTTGTTTGTACGATCTCTCGGATAAAAACGAACAATGATAATCAAAATCAAATTACTTCACAACGAGATTGAAATCCCATCAGGAAAGCAAAAAGCAGTTTTTAGGCTTTTGCAACCCGGGGTAAACTAGCCTATCTTCGTCGGAAACCTTCCAGGAAGTAGATTTTTCTTCCAGCAAAACAGGCAAATCTCATTATCAGAACGCAGCTGCTAAGACAGTATATACTGACGTCTCATCGCCTTGGTTAACTCGGCAATAGCTCTAACCCAACGTCCCTATAAATTGATGAGTATGCACGTTTAAATTTTTGTATTTTATTTTCCTTTAAGTCATTTGACCGATTAAGTCTAATACAAGTAATTGCAAGATTATACCATATATCTCCATTTGCGATAGATAGCTTGCAGGCAGTGCAGAAGCAACGAACAATAATGTTTATCAATTGTGAAACACCACAGACAAAGGCAAAATGCCTTTATAGCATAAATAACGAATCACGTTACTTGACTTTTACATGATTTTTCCCTTTCTGTTAGAGAAGTCTGATTTCCCCACTCGTTGCGCCATTTCAGTTCACACCATCACAGACTGTCAGTACTGGATATTTATGTTTGCTTTTATTTTGTCCATTACATCCACAAAACGTTTACACAGTACTGCCACTTTCTTCAGTAAACAATCATTAAAATAATTACTTTTGATAATCAAAAATACATTATTACACGAAGTCTATTCCAAAATTACCCAAATTAAATGTTTATTTTAATGTCCACTTTGTTCACTGGCATGAGAGCAGAGTGAATTTTATTTAAAAAAAAAATAATAATAATAAGCAAACGATTTCGGCAATCCTTTTATCCAATCCTCATTATCATCTCCTATTTGAAGTCACGACTTTTGTCCAATATCACACCCACTAGAATGAAAATTCAGTCTGCCAGAAGGTATTTATCACCTATTTATAGTCTGTTTATATCATCAGTCGCGTATTACTGTATCGCAACATGGGGAATATCTCTCAACGTTTGGCCATTATATAATTCTTTTGTGAAGTGCCATAAGGGTGGAGAGGCGGGAGTCCGACGCTTTCTGAGACACTTTGCAACAGAGGATTTTCAAAAGCATAGGGTAAAAAAACGTGTCCCTAATCTGAAACTAAACCTGTTTAAAGACTCTTATCAACAGGCATAAAAAAATATAGATAAAACAGTTTTTAACCTATAATATAGGTAAATATATATTTGTGTTGTATATTTGAAAATATATATTTTATTGGCATAATTTAAAACTGCCTATTTTACCGCATATTTGCTAATACGACTGTGTGTGTGTGTGTGTGTGTTTTCTAGTGAATAAAGCCTATTACATACATGCAGTTTTATTGGATTTAACCCTGAACTGAGACTGTCCCAAAGAATTCATTCGAATTATATCGACTAATTAAATGAAATATCACGGTGTCCAAAATTTTAACGCAACATCGAATAATCAAATCACACCATCCTGCGCATTAATCAAATGAATTTTCCTTTAAAAAAAACAAATAATAATAACAACATTCGATTCACTTGCATTCCTAAACTACATTCATTAAAATCATAATCGTAAGAGAGCAGCAGGTTAAAAACCCATCTCCAGTCCCTTACCCACAAGGGTTTCAAGCCATATTAGACTGTTCGATGGCATGCGACGTCCCCCACTCCTTCTCTCCCACCAGAGACAAAAAACATCATTTCCAGCATGAACACGGAACGAAAACAGAATCACGTAAACAAACGAAACATCACATATACTATACTTCCTTTATTTATTTACGAGGACAGTCCTTTATTTCACTGCTCTGTCCTTTAGATTTTTTTTTTTTTCTAAATTGGCCATTTTGTCCTTTATTTTGTGAATTGAAATAGTAAATTGAATATTTGCGCAGCACACGGCCCATAGAAACATAAAACTCTAATTTTTATAAAATACTTTATAAATAATATATATATATATATATATATTATAGTATTTATATTAGTTGAGATAATATAAATAAAAATAATTTTTAAAAATAATTTTTATAAATTTTGCATCGCCAAACTGAAGCCTTCTGGCTCTTTATTTTAGTATATGAAACTAATTTCACCGGCACTCGCTAGCGGAGCGGCATATAAGGCTGCGACATTGATGTGCGTGTGTACATATTACTTGACTGTGTGGTGTGGACGTCTTGAAGTTTTGCTTATGTCTGTTTGGATCTAATGCCCCACTGAACGAGTATTTTCATTAGTGCACAATATGTGGACCAGTGAAAAAAACAATTAAAAATCGAAACATTGAAAGTATGCATTTATACCAAATGCAACGTTGACATCAATTGTAAACAGTTTTATGAATTTTTAAAACACACACCTTATTAATTAAAAAAAGTTCATTCTTGTGAAAAGTATCAAAATTATTTTTTTAAAGTAATAATATGATTGTTTTAAAATGCTTATATTTTATAATAAATGCTATAAAGCTTTTTAGTTTTAGTTAAACAAATAAACGCAACCTGCTTTTTTTTTTTTTTTTACCATGAAACAATTTCTGATTTGTCCTTTATTTTCTCAAAAAAAAAATGGTCACCATACATACAACTAATTGCTAGAGCATACAACAGAACAAATATCATCATTTTACTTGGGGAGAATGAAATAATTAGACGAATATTTAGCTGCTGATTTTTAAAGGAGGAAATGGAGTAATGCTAATTGGATGATTTCGCCAAACAATATAACCGAGGGACGAAATAGGGCATGAAAGTAAAATAAATTTTGTGAGTTGTTGAGGGAAAAACTATTACATAATGTATTCCATACCATCTCATATAGTATCTGATGCACTGAGTGCATCGGATTTGTTGACCGTTGGGATATGAGGCATGCGAAGTCTCAGAAAAGACAGGTTCTAGAAATAATACGGAGAGAGATCCATAAATACTTGGGAGTTAGAAATATTTGAAATACTTCAAAGTTAAGAAATAATTAAAGATAATAAAACAGATTACACACCTAGACGACTAAACCAACATAAATGAAACAAGAAGAGCGATCGATGAAATCATTATCACCCATCATACTGATTCTAGCGGAATTGTGGCACTATCTTGGTCTACGATATACTTGAAGTATCACAAGTCGCAATAGATTTTCTTATGTTTGGTATATTTACAGTATGGTTAATGTAGCATCATATGCCAAATAAATATAAATTAATGAAAGAAATATGAAAAAAGGTAATAAACGAACAGTTATGAAGAGGATATATTTACAAGCTCAAAGAGTGACAAGTATAGTAAGGATAAAGAAAGCAATAGGATAAATTTCGCAGAAATTGTATGGTACTGATTTAGCTTCTTTTTGATGTACTTCAATATTCACCCATGAAAAATAAATAAAATGAAAAAATATAAATACAGTCTACGTGGAGAGACAACACATTTCTCCTGTTTTCTCTAAACTTTATAATTCTATGTATATCAGTACAATTTCTCCAGCATGGCTTTCTTGAATTATAGCAGGAAGATCCGTATGGAACTACTGGCGATACGAACGATATGTCCCATTGCGAATCAATCGCTTTAATTCAATAATCAGTACAGTATATATATTAATCCTTCGAAAGACTACTTCACGTATAGTTGTGAATACTCATAAAATTATAAGCATTATATATATAGTAAAAAGATTATGATATTACAATATTCAAATAAGAACTACAACTTAGAAATAGTACCGGTCAATGTGAAAACTAATTTTATTTTCACCATACATACAGGGTGTTCGGGATAAATTTGACAGTTTCGTAAGGAAAAAGAAAATCTTCTTTGTATCTATTAAATTTAATGAATTGACAAAAAAACATTACAGGCAGAGTTAATTACAATACTATCAACAAGATTTACTCAAAATAACCACCATTAGCATCGATCACAGCTTCAATTCTGCTTCGGAACCTCGAACAAGCTGATGCTACAGTCTCCCTGGGAAGGGCCGCAAAAACTGTTTTAATTTTATCCATTAACTGGGCTTTTGTATTACTGGAAGTGCGATTGGTGTCTTTTTCAACTGCGCCCCATACAAAATAATCCATGGGGTTAAGGTCTGGGGAGTTTGGAGGCCAAACATTTGGACTGGTGAAGTCGTAGAAATTTTCAGACGACCATTTTTGACTTTTCCCAGAGGTGTGGCAAGGGGCCGAATCCTGCTGCCATACATACGGCCTACCATTGGCTACCCTTGTTATCCAGGGCTTGACTACAGTTAGCAACTCCATGAACAAAGCCCGAATTCCAATGCCAGGGTTCTTCAACACCTGTTCCTGCAGATTTGCGAGGAATTCTGCTGTACGAACGCAATCAGATCGTCTGCTAGGGATCTTTCTTCTTGCTACATCCTCGTAGTCACCATTGCAAGTCTCTAGTTCATGCCTGATTGTTTTTACTGTATTCAGGGAGCATTGGGCAGCAGTCGTAATATCCTTATTTTGATGGCGGGCACGAATCATCATGATACAAGTTATTCTCTTCCATGATTCAGGTGGGTTCCAGCTATCCATCCTTTCTGACATCTTGTATATGAATGAAGAAGGGTCCAAACTTTTAAATGAAGAGAAGTGTGTGTTAATACATGTAACTTACGGAAAAATATAATTAATTATAAATATGTCAAATTTATCCCGAACACCCTGTATAAGATAAACAAAAAAAAAAAAAAAAAAAAAAAAGTTATTTGTTTGTTTGTTTAAGACATAAAGATAAAAGCGTATGGAAGGAAAATGCGAACTATTGCGGTTTCCCGTAAAAGAGAAAATAATGGAATCTAGATTCTATATTCTTTAAAGTTCTGGAGTGATGTATATTTATCATCATCCATATTATTAATACCTCATAATTACAAATACGCCTTTATTAGTAAAGCGCTTTTTTATTATTATTATTATTAAATTCGTTAACATTTCAGTATTTCAGCAAAATGTTTTTATCATTACTGCATGTTGTTAATATAACTGAATTTTATAATGCGTATAGTTCTGTGAATTAAAAAAATGTTAATTTGATTAAAGACAAACAACGGATATTATTTCATATTGTGAATTTTATTAAATTTTATTTAATAATACTCTTGTTAAAACTGAATCCGATCTCAATAAGACTCGGGATTGAATTTCTTTGTTATCATTCTTTGCAAGATACAAAAAATCTGCAAAAGGACTTGTAATCATCATTATTACAATAACTGCAATAATGAATTTAATTAATGAAGTTATTAATGACCTTTATGTAATTCATTATTTCTTTCCGATATTCTTTTTGATGTCAGAAACATTAAAATTACCCTTTTGATCTCTTTTATTATGATTATTATAACAAATGCTTTATACAGTCAAAGACCCATCGAGGGTCTTTGACTGTATAAGGTTTTTGAGCAAAGACTCGAAGATGTATTTATGCTTCTCTAATTATTCAGCTCTGCCAATGTTTTCCTGTTTTTGTCAATTCCTATGAAGCTTTTTAAGTTTCAATTATTCTCTGTTTATATATATATATATATATATATATATATATATATAAATAACTTTCTTATGAAAAGAACGCTTTCTAATAACTCACTAAAAGGCATTAGTATTTCTACATAAAAAACGGCTTTTGTTCTAATTAGATGTTCCTAAACTTAATGCAACCATTATTCTACAACCTCTTTACCTAAATCTAGTTGACCTCCGTTTAGAAAATATTTATATCTCTTTTTTGATTGAAAATTTTTCAGCATGTTGACGCAATTTCGAATTGGCCGTCAGTAAACTGTGCCTGTATAATTATTTCAATTATCTCTGAGTGCTAATACATGCTATTGTGGCGACTTCTAAGGATCTTCGTAATTAAACAAAAGCACTTGGAATGGTTTTACTTTTAGTAATTATTATTACTAAAAGTAAAACTATTATTACTACGAAACAACAGTCCTATTAGTACCATTCAGAAAATAGGAGCGAAAATTAAAATGCCTACATTATTTATCACCAATTATGAAGAATTAGATTTAATTCTTTAAAAAAAAGTCTTTATTCGACACAACAATAGCAAACATTCCAGATTGATGAGTAAAAAAGATGAAAATAGGAAGTCGGAATTTAAAGTAGATAAAATAGATAAGGAGATTAAGAATGGAGGAAAAAAAGTCTTACGAGGAATTACAAATAAAAAAAAAGAAAAGGAATTAGAATTTTTTTTTTTTTTAAATATCACTAATCAAACAAGTAGCAGAAAACAAACAGGACATTAGTGCATTAGTGCTGTGTGTAGGATGTACAGGAGAGCTGAGAAAGATGGAATCTATTGTTATTTTTCTTGAAAAACTAGAAAAATAACATAAATTGCATTATATAACAAAAACAACATCGATATAATAAAAGAGAAAGAAGAAAATAAAGTTCGGTGAGTTTCGCCGAATATTGCTGCCCAAAGAAAGGAAATTCGACATAAAGTGCGAGTCAGTGAAAGAGGGATTATCTAGCAGTCGAATCGCCTTCTTATAGTATAAAAAATTTTTAGGAAAGTTTTTGGTGAACCATCCCAAATCATATGAGGGAGAGTTTTTTTTTTTTTTTTATTATATAAAAAAAAAAAAATCGTCATTTTAATGTAATCTACCAATGTTAGTATATTATTGCGAGATATGGGTCCTTAATGCTTTATTATACAACAAATTGAAGCGATACTGATGATATTTCTGATTTGTATTAGGGTTTAGAATCACGTGATGGCAGCAGTAGTTTGCTGTACTCTCTCTCCACGGTTTCCTAGAGCTAGGACTAGTAAAGCTTTGAGGGGAAAAAGGCTTTAGATGATTTATTCTTAATTTTCCTTTCAAATAACCATAATCCACGGTAATATCAGGTCCGTAAGGCTCGCGACATATCGAGATTGGGTTCTTAACCATAAATTTTTAGGTGGTTGGCTTCATGCCTAAATGTGTGTGTGGCGCGCGCAAATTGTGCGTATTCTCTTGGCCTGAGGGATGAAAAACCCAACTTTCAGAAAGGAAAAAAAAGCCTAACACGTCCGTATGATCAGTTAACTCGCTTTTAAATGAAATGCCCTGATAAAGGTCCTTTACGTCTGAGTCGGGATTCAAACCCAGCTCTTTCCAACTAAAAGGCTTCGTCGAACAAGAATGAGCTAAGGGCTCTCCTTTCTTTCAAATAAATAAATTGGATAACGCCTGCAAATCAGCTGAAAGGTTTAAATATTACGAGAATTTGAAGCATGTACAGAGAAAACAAATTAAAGCAAAATTGAAAGCAGAGGTTATTATGGAAGAATCAAGGAAGATGCCTAGGAGTAGACGAAGGGAAACGAAATCAAAAAAGCGGCACCCTCCTGAAAGAATCGCAATGGAACAATAGAGAGCATGGCTGCCTACCCTAGGAAGACAACTTTGAAATCGAAAGGTTGGTAATGTTCTCGAATTAGGGCAGGCAGCAAAGGATATGGCTAGCCTATTATGTCTCTCAACTGTGTTCAGAATAGTTTGCCTGTTTTGGAGGATTAAAAATCCTACATCTCCGTATGACACTTTTCAATATTAAGCTAAGACCTCGCCATCGAAAGGTACGAAAGGAAATGATTAAGTAAGTAAAAACAGTATGAAAATCCGTCATAACAGTAATAAATTGTCCTTGTTGGAAATGTTTTGTGCAAATGCAACCCATAATACATACCGGGCGCGCATATTACTAATTTTTTTTTCACCCTACTGTCATCATTTTATTTCGATTATACGAGATGAAAGCGTTAAAGAATAGCTTGCGTGTATAATTTTTTTTGTATGATGGTTAATTAAATTTTGCCCAAATTTTTAATTAAAATTAATTAAAGCCCAAACAAGAATCTTTTTCACAATTCAGGTCTCCAATAAGTAGGATGGTTTCACACTAGGCGAAGAAATTCATCTTTCACCTAAAGACATTCACAAAACATCCATGTCCAAGCTGAGATTCGAACCCACAGCCTGTCAGTTGAAGATAATATACGCTAACCACTCGACCAACAAGGACAGCAGGCCGGGATGCCCAAGTGGTGAGCATATTACCTGTTCGTAATTACTTTATCATTATCGTTTGATTTCTAGAACTTGGTGAGAATGAAATTTCCATTGACATTTCAGTCTTGATTGGAGAAGGGCTTTCTGGTGGAAAATTATTTGATGGCCTGGCCCTGACATAATCGGTGAAGCCAACAAGGAATGAAGATAGTGTCGAAACTGCAGGTGGGACATGAATAGTTATTAAGGTGTAAAGCGTAACGGGATTAAACGTGTAAAGTTCTATTTAAAATAACTGTTGAAATTTTTTCTCTAAATGTACACTTCAAAATTGACTATTCGATTTCGTACGCAGAATATTTAAGAAAAAATGAAACGATATGAAATTCTGAGCACATATTTTTCTATTATAGTGGCCTCCTGATGAGTCCTGTGAATTCTTAGCGTCATGAAATAATACGTTCATCGCTGCATTTCTTCGCTGTTAACAAATGCTGCTTTAAATGTATTGTCTTCTGAGAGACAATACATTTTTAATCAAGTGTTTTTTAACCAAATTTACCTACTTGTTCATTTATAAGAATCACAGAGCGGCCAAGGATGTTTCAGATAACGGTTGAAAGTCTGCTGTTTCATTGTAATAGTAAATAAAATCACAATCAGAAGAAATGTCACGGCTCAATCTCGTTAAAAAAAAAAAAAAAGCTGCAACCATACACATACAAATCTCTCTCTCTCTCTCACACACACACACAAAGTGATAGTATAACATATATATAACGATAAAGAATTTTTAATAGTAAACCGAAGAAATCCATCTGAAGTTGGCTGAAACAACTGTTGATATGATACAGTCAGACACAAACCCTGACAATAACAAAATAAGTAATATATTTCGTACGCTGGAAGGGATGGAAACACGGGATTTTTTTCATTCAAAGATTGCAGAAAGTTGCTAATATTTCAGTTTACTTTCAGTAGATCTTCATGTGGACATCTCTGGTAGCTCGATAAATATCAATACGGTATTGAATCTCTGGCAATATTATATGTCACACTATGTCATAGCGACATGTTCACCACGTTGTATGGTTATAACTTCTGCGACAACAGGATCGTGGAAGCTCCAGATAGCAGTCTTTTTGGGCACACCATTATGTATACAGGAGATCATAGAATGTACAGTCGGTTATAGAATGCGCAATTCGTGACTAACTCAATCAATGGATCTACAGTGTATGTGCGTGTGTGTGAAAGGAGGATTACGGTGAAAAGCTTTCAGTTTCGATTCAAGTTGATCCACATGTTCTGATTATCGCTTGTTTTTCTTCTTTTACATAGAACTAGTTTTTAACTATTTATGTGCAACCACGTCGCTTAGGTGGATCCTGTCCCCATTCCTGCCTGAATTTGTTTTGCATCGTAACTGAAAATCAATTCAGTAAGCCTAAAAAACTGCATTTCTGCTGCACTGTGAACAGCGCTATTTCAATATTTGGTGATATGCATGAGCAATCCAGGATCACTGCTGTGTAGTCTTCTAAAATATGACGATTGAGTGAAAGTGATTCTCTCAGTATTACTGGACAAAATATATCATTTTATTATTGACAGTAATTTTTACAGGACAAAGAATTTTTAATAAAGAATTTTTATACGCGTCTCTGAAATGCAGGACATGGGTGACTGCTCTTCAAACATTTCTGAGATAACGAATTCTTCTCTAGAGATTGAACTACCTATCTAAATAAATAATATATGATAAGTAGATTATGTGAAGAACAGATTATGTATTTCCACACTGGAGAATAGAATGTAGATCACACTGTAGAGGAGGAGGTGAATATTTCGAAGTTTGACAGCTGGCTGCAAAAGCTAGACTTCGTATGCAGTCAAAAATGTGTTCCGTCTTGCAGAAATGGAGTACATTTGTCAAATCAGAAACAGGAACATGCAATCAAAAGCAAAGTTTACAGCGCAGTTTTTAAATCGAGGTCGAGTAATAAAGATATAACCACTACTTCTTTAATGCCACTCTCACCAACGAAGTTTGTTAACCTATAGTACAATAAGGATTTTTAATTTTTTTTTAAATTTTACTTATATAATTTTTAAATTTACTTATTTTAAACATTTCAATTTTTTTACATATTCTTTGGATTATTTAAGACTTGAAGTGTATTAGTTGTTACCAGTTAACAACACAGAATTAGCCTATTACAGAAAGTTAATATTATCTACCTCTTTAGGAGAAACTCTTGAGTAAGCTAATTGCATGCATGAACGATTTCTCATAATATATATTTTTTACCGAATAAGGGTTGCTTTTATTTGGCAGACTGTGTTTATAAAAGAATTCGTGCTTAACCAAAGGATTGTGAAATTTTGTATTGATTTCAAGTAGGTTTAAAAATAATAATTGATATGAACATTGGGAAAAATCATTCGCAAATGCTAGCCGTTAATAAGTGCATTCAAAATAATAATAAATAAATAATCAACTATTCCAGTTGAACATTTAAAACTGAAACGAATGGTGACACAATTTTAAGAATGAAAACAAAACAAAAGATATCGCCAGATATTTCTAAAAGTATTATTTTCACTAGAAGATCTGAGAGACTCTAAAAATGTACTCAAATCAACAATCTAAAAGAAATTAGGGTCATTCAAAATAGTTGCTGGAACTTGATATCTATCGCTTGTCACAAATTCCATTTAGTTTGGGCTAGAAAACAACAATCCTCAAAGAAGAGAAGATAGAAACTTGCAAGAAGACCGGCCAATTGGAAATTTTCAGCTCGGGAAAAAGCCTTTATACCCAGCATCTTCAGAACACAAACAGTTTGTCACAGTCAGAAACGGTACTGAATATCATGTGGATAACCAAATAGAAGGCTTAGAAAATTTTCAAACCCCCTGTTACCCCACCTAATTGTTGATACTGTAAACAGTCCTACATACAAATATGCTAAGCAGTTAGCAAAATCGCTTGTCCCCACTTTACAGGTAACTCTTCCTTCTTTGTAAGGAAAGAAAAAAAAAAATAAAATAAAACACTGTTCTAATGTCTGAATGTTTTCAACTTCAGCTATTATTATTAGCTTCGATATTACTTCCCTATTTACTAATGTGCCACTAACTAGATTTCATTTGATGAAATATAGACATTTTTGAATTGTTCAAATTTATAACACATGCTAGTTATGTCATATGGAAAGGAAACATATATAAACAAACTGGATGGGATAGCAACGGGTCCCATTCCTACCAATTTCTACATATAACACCTAGAGACCCTATTGCTCAATACAGCTACAAACAAACCAGTGGTTTGGCTGTGCCATGTACATGATATGTTTGCTATGTGGCCATATGTCCAAACATTTTAGTGCATTTAGACCGTCAAAAATCCACTTCATAATAGAAAAAGAATTAAATAATCGTCTTCCCCTCTTAGACACACTAGTCGCACGCCTTTCCTTTCAAATAGTTCATTATCTTTTCTATTTATAGAAAGTCAACGCATACCGGAAGATATCAACAAATCACCCTGTCCAACAATATGGCATCCTAAAAACTCTAGCACACAGAGCCAGGGGCTATCTCTTCTAATGATAGTACTCTTACCACTGAATTCACTAACTTCGCCATACATTTTCTCTAAAAGATAGAGAAAATACTAAATGCTCCTCTCAAATCCCCTCCCTTTACTAAGAGCAAAATTGTTACTGTCCTATGCATTCAGGGCACATTTGAAAAGATATCCAAAATGATTAATAAACATAAGTTCTATACATTCAAACCATATATGAAACTAGCAATCATCATCCATTTACCAAGGACACACTTCATCTTTTATCATATCAAGGAATACATAAAGTACCCTGTACTTGCGAAATGGATTACTATGGACAGACAAGAAGATCTGTTGACATTCCTGGGAGAACATAAGACATGCATTCACCACCATCTTTACGGCAAGTCGAGACTGGCAGCCGTGCTTTAAAACACTCCTTCACACAGGATTAGATGTAAGAAAACCAAAATAGGAGTCACAGGTTCGGAGTAACTGTTTTTGGAATCAGCAGCAGATATGAAACATTTCCCAAACTTCTACAAATATAGCTCTATTAATTTGCCAAAAATCTAGGAGACAGTACCTTTAAGATCGACGTAGTTTTGTAAATTTCTCTTTTTATGAGAACAGATGTAAAAAATTATAACTTTAGTTCTTTGTATTGTCCGTTGGCAAGCTATTTGTGCTCTGAAGACGTTAGATATAAAACCAACGAAATATTAGCAGCTAAATAAATATTTTTTAAAACAATTTTCTTTTTGTGCTGGGAATTAACCCGCAAATGTAAATTACAGATGAATAACTGCCAAGTAAGTTTTTCTACATGTTGTCGTGTGAAGAAAGACTAAACGTTCCAGAAGAATAAAAAAAAACTGGATATATTATAATTTGGATGTGCTTGGCAGCAGGCATAAATCAATGAATTCAGATTCCAATAACTTGTATAGGAGTGACAAAAAACTTTTTCATCTAAGAGTGATTACCGAGTTTATCATTATTATTATTTAAATAGTCAACTTAAAAGCGTGAAATGGCGCTACTTCAAATAGCTCACAAACGGAAACTTACTTTTTTTTATTATTTATTCAAAATAAGAGCTTCAAAATTCTGGAAATAAATAGCTTAACACTTTTGAAAATTCCTACTGTACTGAAAAAAAACCATATTTTCACTTTTGGCGAATTTAAATTCGGGAAGCCTGGGACTTCGTAGGCCTAGCTAAAAAGACGGATGGTCCTGATATCAGTACTAATAAAATAATGTCAGCCGTTCATCACTTATGCAAGGAGTTAAGAAAAGCTAACCATAATACAAATTTTACCTAAAAAACAGAAAGCAACTACTTCAGAAAACGTGTATCAAAATATGAGAACATTAATTACATTCCTGGATGGGAAAGGGTTTCCGTAAATTCCTGACCAGCAAATGAACTAGCTCCTTTCACTTCTGCAGATCGGAAGAATGACAGGTGATATCCTACCGAGATAGTGAAGCTTTTACAAACCCACAAAACAAACCAGACGATCACACATTATTATCAGGTGGTATACTATCATGGGGATTCTCAATCTTTTTTACCCTGTTGATCCCCTTCGTAAAAGTTTGTTTTTCTCTCTCTCTCTTTCTGAATGACCTCTTCATGGCTCATTCCTGATCCCCTTATTCCAATGAATGGCAAAACTTCAGTTTGAAATACAGATTTAGCTCCAAATCTTCTGCCATTTCAGTTAACTCTTCTTATAAAATAAATTCAACCTGAGGTACATCCCAGTCAAAGGGCTGTATAAACCGACCTGTTGGCTGTGCTGTCTTTCGAGTATGACAAGAAATTGGCGTTCGCTGGACGGTTCTGCCACCTAGCGGTAAAATTCGCATATTTAATTATTAAAACCGAAAATGTTTATAAGACCACTGTTCACAGTTGTATTTTTAAATCATAATACAGTTTATATGTATTATTATAATAATATAATTTACCGTCGATCCTCATTCGATCTCTTAGCATATACCGATCCCATGAGGCGGAAGGGGGGGGGGGGTAATATCAACCTCACTGAGAAGTCAAGCAAGCCTTATAGCCGTAACTGATATACAAATAAAAAACATAAGGATTAAAATATGAATTAGATGCAATACAACAGTGAAGTGTTCTTTTTCATTTTATATATTAAATGTTTATTATACTATTTATACCTGAATCGTTCTCAATGCCGACTGCACCAGATTCAATGTGTGTGCGGTTAACAAATTATATTTTCAGAGTTGGTTGTTCTT